>NC_058133.1:58824163-58850292 GCF_016433145.1 Gracilinanus agilis
TCTGCAAGAGGAAAACAATACATTGGCTGATTGTCCTCTTTACTGGTAGTATTTCTATAAAGTATTATATTAGACTTAACATGCCTAGACTTGGAGAAGTTTCATATCAAAGTCATGGGTAGGGACAGACTCTAGACTTGTGGTTTCATTATTATAAAGAAGACTTAGATGAGAAAATTCCTTCTAAGAATGTAGTAGCTTGGCATCTGTTTTGTAATCTACAGTCCTTGCAAGTTGCCTAGCGCAGCGAAATATTAAGTGACTTTCCCAGGTCATAGAGCATATGTCAGAGATGAGACTTCAACTCAAGATTTCAAAGATCTTAGGCCAGTTCCATTTCTATTACGCCATGTTGCCTCTCATGGGTGTTACTTTTTATATATATTAAAGAGCATTCCTGTTGATCTTTCATTCTGAGAGTTGGAATTCCAGCTATGCTTACTTAAAAACAGACAAATTCCATGTTTACTCCAGGCTTTCACAGGCAGCCCCTCCTTCACTCTGGTTGTATTCCGATGGAGTGCTGGAGGTTGGAGACTTGAATCTCCACTGCCTGGTGGCCTATTCTCCCACCTGGATTGAGGCCTAAGAATGAGAAGAGAATTGGAAAGAGCCCACTCTTACAGAGGCGCCTTCCCTGGTACTCTTTACTGGTGTTGAGAATCAAATTTGGGGTATCAGAAAATTGATACCAATTTTAATTCTTTTGAAACTAGCCTTAATGGCTTATGGCAGTTTCATGACCTTGTCATTTACTTATGTGAATGTGTTATATATTCTCTTCCCACTCTTCCCCCCCCACTCCCACCCATCCCCCATGTTTCCCCTGAAGGCAGGGACTAGCATTTTTGGCACCAGACCTCACTGCAATGCTGTGCTTTAGCAGGTGTTTAATACATGTTTTGACCTGAATTCACTATATACACCTTAATACTACAGCTTAATAAAAGTGATTGCTTTGTTAATTAAAAAACTAAATAAATCTTAAGGTTTTTAATTAGTTATTGTCTTAGAACTTAGATATGCCTTATGATCTTCGATATTCCCTCTGAAGAATAAAGTCTGGCCTGGGTACAAGAGATAGAAGGGGGAAGAGTTCTGTTTTTATGTGTGTCTGTGTTGTGTTTTTTTAATCAATTTGCAGTATGTGTAATTGGTTAAAATCTTGGGCCTTTGATCTACATTTCTTGTGGGCTCCAGGCACAAGATTTTAACCAATTTCACAAGTAGAAGTTTGGTTAAATGGGATTTTGTGTTGGGAAACCAGATATGTTGTAAGGAAGCAATTTCATTAGTGAAGGAGGGCTCCACACCCAGTTAAGTTCACTTAAGTATAATTCAGAAATACTGTTAGCTTAGCGCTGATACAATAGGATGAACTTCTGCCTAAATAAGATAAGAGTGGGTCCAGAAGTGTGCAACTGGAGAAAAGGTTAGATGAAGTCCGGAAAGTTTTAAAGAACTTTCACCAGTGAATGAAATTACTAAAGAAAGTTTTTTAGCTAAAACTTATTCTAAAACTGAGCTAAAAATGAAGGAGGCAGCAAGGTGGTACAGTGGATAGAGTGCCAGACCTGGAATCCAGAGGACATCAATTCCAAATCTGGCCTCAAATATTTCCTAGTTGTATGGTCCTGGTCAAGTCACCTAGCCCTAATTGCCTAACCCCTTACAAATCTTTTGCTTTAGAATGAATACTTAGTATTCATTCAAAAACAGAAAGTAAAGGGTTGGTTTTTTTTAATAAAGTAAGGAACTTTGCATTTCTTCTAAAGCTTAGATATTCTGTCTTTCTACAATAGATACTCCTTACTCTTAAACTTCTAAGATTTTATAATAATCACAGTTTAAAAGGAAAGCGTAGGGTCCCTTTGGGGGATCATCTAAAATGATCCTCCTCCCGTGGCTTTAAAGGATAGTTTTTATTTTTAAATATAGGGTTCTAAAGGAACTGTTTTCTAGAGCATGGTCCTTTCTGCCACTGTAATGCCATACTCTGAAGGCCAGAACAAGTTATCATACCTTTGATGTTTATTGGTATAATTGACTGAGGCTGCCCCACCAATCTACTATAGTCAAAACCCAACTCTTAGGGGAGAACAAGCACTTAGATAGCACCTACTATGTGCCAAGCTTCATGCTAAGCACTTTATAAGTATCTCATTTGATCCTCACAATCCTGTGAGGTGGGTGCTATTATTATCCACATTTGATAATTAAGGAAACTGAGGCAGACAAATTAAGTGACATGCTGAGGGTCAGAGTTAGAAAATGTAGGAGAAAATTAAACTCCAGTCTTCCTGACTCCACGTCCAGTGTGCTATCCACTGCACCACCTAGCTATAGTTGTTAGTTTCTGCCTCTTGGCATCATGTATTCTTCTAACAATCCCAGGAGTATTTTAACTTTTCAGAGTATTGGCTGCTAGCCAAACAAGCAAAAACATAATAGGTCTAATACAAAATGTTCTGAAGTAACAAAGTTTCCAGAGATAACAAAGGAAAAAGGCCCAAAATATCTGGTTCTTTTCCTACTTCTGCCATCAAGTAGTTGTGTGATATTGAGGTAATCAGCTTCTTATGACTTCGTTTCCTCACCTGTCAGAGGAAGATAGCCTAAGTGATGGTGCTTTTTCTGTTTTCTTCCAACTATAAGAATATGTGACCTATGAAGGAATACCTAAAATATCCCTACTTCTCAAAGACTTTTCAATCCACTATCTTTCTTGGCTATTTCCTTTTTGCTTGTCTAATCTAATTTCTTATATCTTGATGGCCTCATTGATGTTAAAACAATAGTCTAGCTCATTGTTTTCCAGGATCTAGCTCTCCAAATGTTTTAAATAAGGTTCCCAACCAGTGGTCCCCAGCAGAAAATTGTCCCTGGGATACTCTGTTTCTTAATACCACAAACTACTAATTACTTAATTTACAAACTTTTAAATGATGTCCAATATGTCCCTCAATCTCAACCACCAACAGTTGCTGTGGCTGGTTTACATTTTATACAAGAGAGCAGTGTATTTTAATCTGAGAAACACTACTCTATTCAGATGACTTAATTCTGCTAATATTTTATCCTTTTGGTCCAATCTGACTAGCCTTTTGCTCCGTTAACCTGAATAGTTCTACCATTTTGGAATCTAATCCATTTTTCTAGCTCAGGAGAAGGGAGACATTTCCTTAGCTGAGCCCAAAAGATTTCCTCCTCAGGGGCTTCAGGTATGAATTTGTATTTTTTATATATATAAAAATATATATATATAATTTATATATATATATACATATATATATAAATAATTCCTATTTTTTAGACAATTTGTGATCTTAAAAATCTATTCTTCCACTCTCTAGGTTCTCCTTGGTCCAGTCCATAGACCATTGCGCTCTAATTAGTGTTTCCACGTTCACTTGTCCCATCTTGTCTTAGCATGTTTGTAAGCAGGTTAGCCAAGTTTTAACTTTAGATTAAAACTGCACCCACATATTCTAAGCCCATTTTCCTGAGGAAACATTTTCCCAAGCCATATTATATTACTGATAGTCTAGGTATCTAGGGTTTCCCAGGGTAGGCATGGATAGTTGAATGGGAGAGCGAGGCCAATTTTAACCCCAACTCCAACACATAAAAATGTTTTTCTCTATAGCTCTTAGCCACCATACTATTCTGCATTATCTCTCATACTGACTTTGATCTCAGATATGATTCATTCTAGAAAAGGGCAAACATTCTGTGTTCATATATAGATTCTTATTCAAAGCACAAATCATTTTGGATATTTTAGCACACTGATCACACATCAACAGCCAGGTGGTGAAACAGAGTGCCAGACCTGGAGTTAGAAAGACTTGATTTCAAATCCAGCCTTAAAAACTTCCCAGTCTTGTGATCCCTGAGCAAGTCACTTAACCCCATTTGCCTCCTTTTCCTTGTCTATAAAATGAACTGGTAAAGGAAATGGCAAACCACTCCAGTATCTTTGCCAAGAAAATCCCAACCTGGGTAGGGAAGAATCAGACAACACTGAAAGCAACTGAACAACAAAATCATACCTAGACTGGGTTCTTTTGTTTGGGATTTTGTTTCATTTTTATTTAAAGAGTCACTAAATGAATTGAAGCACCAGAGCAAACAGAACCAGGAGCTCTCTTCAAAAGGTAAAAGTCAAGGAGGTTTAGGGAGGTTTGGGGGAGAGGGAAAGAACATGAAATATATAACTATGGGGAAATATTCAAAATTTAAATTTAAAAAATAAAATAAAATAATAAAAGGGAAAAGTCTTCAGTTGATACCAGAAGTGATAGTCTACTTTTATTGGACTGGAGCTAATTAGTATGAACATACAGAATGTAATTGAAAAGCATCCTGTGGGACAGAAGGAAACAGAACTTGAATTTAGATTTCAGTCCTAGTTCCCCTCACTTTGGCAGTGCACTGCCAATTAAAACTGGTTAGCCTCATTCATTTTGCTATTTCTGATAGGGTTCAGTCTAACTGAATAAAGCTTTAGGCAGCAAGGTTGGAGAATGAAGATATTTCACTTTTGGATCACCAAATTGGACATTTAGTTTTGTACTAATAACCACTCAGTTTCTGAACTACTTCCTACTTTTGTATTGTTTTGAAAAGTAGGGATAGGGAATGGAGCTGTGATTACATTAATCTAGGAAACTCCCTTTACCAATGAAAGCCAACATCTTTGCAACCTAGGCCTTTAGAAAGTCACCTAGACCCCTGAAAGGTGGAATGATTTAGCCAAAATCACATATCCAATGTAGGTCAGAAACAAGATCTAAACTTGAGTCTTCTTGGACTCTGAGGCATGGAAAAATAGTAAATGGGTGTTTTGTTGGAAAATCTAATTTGATTCATCACTATGATCATGAAGAAGGACACAGGACAGAAACTACTTATTTTGTTATCAAGAGACTATGTATGAGCTACTTTCTCCCTTTTCTTATGATAAGGAATGGAGGGCATGTGATTTGTATTAAATGGAAGATGAATACCTTTGAAACTACAAATCCTTCAAAGCAAAGAGAACTGGACTTTGAGTCAGTCCCCAGATTCAAATCTCAACTCTACTAACTTTTCTAGATTCCTGTCTTCTCATCTATAAAATGAGAGGATTGAATACTCTCTAAGATCCCTTTAAATTCTAAATCTGTGACCCTATGACTATACTAACAGTAAAAAGTTATTTTCTTGAGCATCCCCCACCCCAGTTGAGCAAGAAGTAACTGACAGGTGTACTTTGGGAAGGGCTGGCCAAACCAAGCATTTGCCAAACAAAATAACCTTTAGCAGACTTAGTGTGATTAGCTCCACCCTTCCTAGCTCAGAAGGTTTCTCCTCTTTGCCAACTACTGGGGGAATGCCCAAAGTAGAAAAGGCAAAGTCCAGGCTTTACCCATCTTATTTCAGACCTGATTAAAAGTCTTTCCCTTTGGCCGAAGCTTGACCTTTGTATCAATAACTGTCTTCTCTTCAAATATTCGAGTACCTTCTGAATACAAAGCATGAAGTGGGATACAGAGAAGTATAAGAAATGGAGATCCTGCCCTCAAGGAACTTATAGACTAGTTACAAAGAAATCAGGCACTTCTCATTATTTGCATTTATTTTTTTTTTTACTTTCCTTGAAACTTTTCTATGCCAAATGGGTAATAGGCAAATAGTGAAGGAATTCAGAGGAGGTAGAGATCAATTTGGATTTGGGGATTAGGATTATAAGAGAGAAGACTGAAAGTGGGCCTTGACTGATGAGTCAAAGAATAGATGGAAAGAAGAACCAGCTAATGTTGAAATTTAGGAAAATTAGTTAAGGAGATTTATTAATATCTCTACTTCTTTAGGACCCTCAATACTTAACCCTCTCCAGCTTAATTGGCTCTTAATTACTAAATTCTACCCAAAGATTTTATTTTCCTAA
Organism: Gracilinanus agilis; assembly: GCF_016433145.1. Taxonomy (NCBI): domain Eukaryota; kingdom Metazoa; phylum Chordata; class Mammalia; order Didelphimorphia; family Didelphidae; genus Gracilinanus; species Gracilinanus agilis. The sequence goes on from NC_058133.1 coordinate 58,830,096, forward strand.
CCACATCATGGTATTTAACAGTTGTGATTCAAAGATCATCACAATCAACAAAGGTCTTTGTGAATGGGAAAGGTACTGCTCTTGATCAAGGACAAATGTTTATTAATTTTTCAAAAAAAGAATAAAAATAGAATCAGAAAAGTATAAGTCAATGAACTTGAGTTTGATACCTGGAAAAATTCTAGAGTATAATTTAAAAAAAAAAAAACCCTTACCTTCCATCTTAGAATCAATACTTCGAATTGGTTCTAGGGCAGAAGAGCAGTAAGGACTAGGGAGTAGAGTTTAAGTGACTTGTCCAGGATCACACAGCTAGGAAGCATCTGAGGTCATATTTGAACCTAGGACCTCCCATCTCTAGGCCTGGTTTTCAATCTGCTGAGCTACCCAGCTTCCCCATAGACTATTATTAAAGGAGTGGTTAATGACTATCTGGGAGGGAAAGTAATGTTCCCAAAGAATCAGAATGCCTTCAACCTAACTAGATCTCTCCAGACTAGTAAACTTTGTTGACAGGGCTCCTAAGCTGGAAAAGTATAGGAATGTTGTAGTCATGCTAGAATTTACTGACAAAGTCTCATGCTGTTATGCACAAGATGGAGTAAGATAAGATGGGTTACAGAATACTAGATAAATTCAGAACTAGTTAGACGGTCAGCTCCAAAGAAGTCTTTAATTGGATGTCAACTTGGAAGATTTCTAGTGGAATATTATTGAGAACTGTACTTGACCCTATGCTGTTCATTCTTATCAATGATCTGGTTAAGGATATATAGGTGGTCTGCTTATTAAATGGATAGATGATATGCAGTTGTAGGGATATCTAGATACACTGGATGTCAGTATCCAACGGTATCTTGATATTGGGCTGAAACAAGACAAATTTAATAGAGATTAATATAAAACCATTCATTTACTATGTTTAAAAAAATCTCAAGTACAGGATAGGAAAGTATGGCTAGACAGTTTGGGGATGGAGAGGAAGATCAGGGGTGCTAGGATTTGTGGGCTGAAAACTCAAAATGAATCAACAGTGTTCTAGGGCAGTGATGGGCAAACTTTTTAAAGAGGGGGCCAAAGGAAAGGAAATGCTTATCTGTCATTCTGTTTCTAAGGCAACTCTTTTGAAGTTTCATTGTATTGTAGCCTACTCATTGTATTCATCAGATTAGGAATAATGTCCTGAGGCTGGATAGAACATTTTAGGGGGCCACATCTGGCCTGCAGGCCTATCACTGTTCTAGGGGGACCCAGTCAAGCTAATGCAGTGTGTGGGGTTCCATGAAGAGCAACATAAGGAATAAGGAGGTAAATAGTCTTGTTGTACTTTGCCCTAGCCAGACCATATCTATAGATAGTATTGGGTTCAGTTTGGGGTGTCACATTTTAAGAACATTGATAAACTAGAGGGCAACCAGAATGATAAATTATATGAGGGTTCAGTTAAAGGAATCTAGAGGTATTTAGCCTGAAGACAAGACTGGAGATAGGGAGAGGGGTAATATTAAACCTATATTCAAATAGTTGAAGGGCCTTCATGTCAAAGAGGCATTTGATTTCTTCTATTTTTCAAAGGACAGATTTAGGAACATCAGGTAGAAATTGCAAAGAAATGAGGTAAAACTCCATGCAGGGAAAAGCTCTCTAACTAGGATTATCCAAAAGTAGAATGGATTCCCTCAGGGAATGAAGGGTCTTTCCTTTGTCAGAGACCTCCAAGCTTAAGTTATTTCTTGTCAATTATATTATAAAAGGAATTCTCTTTCACTTACAGGTTGTACTAGATGGCTACTAAGGTGCCACCCAGCTCTAAAATTATATAATTCTGTGACTACCTATATCTTCCTCAGCTTTATTATATTATCCTGGTCCTTTTACCTCTTCACCTCCTTCAGATGTTCTTCCCACTCCATTTCTTTCTTTACCTATCATGAGTCCTTAGAGTAGTAAAAATTCTAAGAGGATTTTAGATCTTCACTATAACATTGTTCATTAAGGTTGATGTTATGAAACCCTCAACTCCTTAGATGAGGTTTAAATGGACATGCAGTTGGTTATTCCTAGCAATGATGAAGATTACAATGGGCCATTCCATACCCATTCATGCAATCTCATAAGGGCACCACAAAGGACCTACCTAAACTTCTCAGATTCTCACTTAAGTCCTCATCCTCACTCTTTATCTGTTGTCCTTTGCTTTCAACGCATGACAAGTCCATATTCTTTTTTGAATCATGCTTTTTTTTATATACTTTACACTGCTTGATTGCTAATTATTTGTTTGTAAGTGTGATACTCCAATTGAGTTTTTTAGAGAATGTTGTGCATCATCACAACTCAGAACATAGAATCTAAGAGTTGGAAGGGACTTGAGAAGCCATCTATCAGTCATATCAGAAAGAAATCTCCCCTATAACAAATCTGGAAGTGATTATCCAGTCTTTACATGAAAACTCAAGAGTACTTAACTTGGTAGTCACTGAACCAAAATTTAAAACACAACTTTGCCAATTTCTATGTGTGGCCCTTGAGCAAATCCATTCATCTCCCTGCCTCAGTGTTCTCATCTTTAAAATCAGAGGGTTGGATTAAGTAAAGTCTCATCTAGTACAAAATCTATAATCCAATATAACCTTTCAAGGCATTCTACTTTTGTCTCCCAGCAATACAATTCTAAGTTATTGCATAATATGAAATATTGTTTCTGCAAAGTACCTGCTAATTAAACAACACCCTCCTTTCAAACATTCAATTTAAATTAAAAAAAAAAAAAGACCAAGGGACAAAGTCCCTGTCCTAAAGGAGGTCTTAATCTTATGACTAATAAAAAAAACCACCCAAAAATGGCAAAATGCATGATACACCCAGGAAAAGGAAAGACTATTTCACACCCAAAGGGAGTAGCTTTGTGACTGTTTTATCAACTACTCAAACCCAAGTCGTTTGGCTCTAAGATATCTATTAACTCTATGATGAGTACTCTCTAAGGAGTGGTTGTGAATGCCAGGGGATAAGAAGTTGGCAAATAGCGATCAGATTATTTTAAACCCAGAATAAACTTGTGCAATGCTTGAGGTTTTTTGTTTGTTTCCCATCATCCCTCACCATTTCTCCACTAACCATGTATCTTTTAAAAGTGTTGGGTAGACTCCACAAAAACCTAACTGTTTACTCCTGATAGCGCATAGATGACCCTGAGTTTATAATGCCCGCGGAGAAAGTGAACTTCTTGAAGCCAGGGACTATTTCATATCTGGAACTCTTTGAACAGTGCCTCGCACATAATAATTGCTGGTTTCCTCTCAATTGGGGAGTCTTCTCATATAGGCCCAGTGATTGGTTCTATGGCTAAACCTAGCTAAGCTCAGAAAGGCTCATAATTAGAGAGTTGGCCTTTCTTCCAACAGCAATAAATCATGCTGACTACCCACTGAGACTCAGAGGACCTGCTGTGTCTGTGGAGGGAATAGCCATTCCAGCTAATTCAGAGATCCTTGAAATACTTTTAAACAAGGTAGATTTGATGTCATTTACTACAATGTGTGCTTTATTCTCAGCTATTTTTCTCAATAACCATGGATACTTTTAATCTTCCAGATATTTAAAAACATTCAAAATGGGAATGATTCCTGAAGTTCACCTTGAATGGTCTAGCTAAACCAGCAGTTCTCTATATCCTGCTCTATATAATGCCCTGGATCTTACAGTCATAGCAAGGGGATTTTTCTTTTTGATGGGGCACTTAGCACAGCTACCATCACCAGTTGGCTAGGCAAGGTTTGTCTTTTACCATCTAGCTTTCTATATTTTGTGCCTGACTTCCAAATGTTTAATAGAACAGAAACTCATTGAGCACAGGGATGATTTGGGGTTTTTGTCTTTGTTTCTGCATATAACCTTAAATGTCTGATTAAATTCTTTCATATTGCCCTCTGCCCACCAAACCCACCTCTTTTACCCAATTGAGGTGTGTGTGTGTGTGTGTGTGTGTGTGTGTGTGTGTGTGTGAGACAGAGAGAGAGAGAGAGAGAGAGAGAGAGAGAGAGAGAGAGAGAGAGTGTTTCCTCTGCTTTAAAATTATTCCTGCCTCCTTTACTTTTTCCAATCAAAATTCCCAACCCAGCTCCCATTAAAAAAGATTGAATAATTCATGCGGTGTTGGGACTTTTGTTCCTTCCAAAAACCATTTGCATTTTAAGAAGGAACTTATTAACCCAAGTAAATATCAAACTAGTGGAAATCAACTAGTGGCATTTGTACAGAGATTTCCTGAGTATTCAATGCCTATTCTAAGGATACTTGCCTTCCCAACTCCTAGCATGTGTTTAAAAAAAATTCGCACCCTTTTGTTCTTCAGACTATTTTTCTCTGGGTTATACAATGATTTCAAGTTGGCTAGAGTTGATTATGGATTAAAGCCTTCTGTTGTTTTCTTCTCACTTAGTAGTCTTCCCTCCCCAACTTATTCTCCACACTTTCACCAAAATAATATTCCTTAGAACTGTGTCGTCCCCATGCTTAGAAATCTTTAACAATTCTATATTCTTTAGGCTACAATGCAAATGTCTTAGCATAGTATTTAAGGGCCCAACAATTTAGTCTTCATTTAGACACAATGTATTATGGAAAGAATCCTGAATTTGGACTCAGTAATGGAGGTCACATCTAGCCTCCAGCACCCCCTGCCTGTGTGTGATCTTGAGTGAATCTTTTAACCTCCTCAGTTTCCCTTCTGTAAAAGGTTGGGCTAAATGCACTCTAAGGTCTCTTCCAGCTCTAATCCTATGATTTGACCTTCCCAGAACTTATTTCATACTTTTCCCCTTAATAAATTTTATTCCAGACAAACTGGACTGTGAGCCCTTCTTTTCCTGCACTCTACTCTTGTCTCCCAACATTATGCATTTGGTTTTTTGTTTTGTTTTTGTTATTATTGTTGTCTAAAACCCCTTACCTTCTGTCTTAGTATGAAGACAGACAGAAAAGTGGCAAGGGGTGGCCACTCCTGGTTAAGTGATTTGCCCCAGATCAAACATCTAGAAGGTATCTGAGGCCAGATTTGAATCGAAGCCCTCCCAACTCCAGGCCATGGCACTCTTTCCACTGTACCACCTAGCTGCCCCAATTCTATGCATTTGATAAAACCACTGAAAATATCTGTAACTGTAATCCTTCCATATTTCTACCTCTCCTTGTCTGCCTTTAAGGCTAAACTAGCCTTCCTACTTATTCTGACTTCCTTCTCTGACTTCCCCTACTCTAATTAGTATTCTTGCCTGCCTCAGTTTTTGTGTATTACAATTGTACATAGTATAAACCCCCAGAGGAATCAAAGTTCCTGAGAGAACTGCTTAGAAATCTTTATTTTTTTCTATTTTATAGAAATCTTCATTTTTTTCTATTTTATAAATGAGGAAATCGGGGCTTAGAGGTTAAGTGACATGCCAAGGGTCCCATAGCTAGTAAATAAGACAGGATTTGAACCCAGGTTAATTTAACTTCAAGTCTAACTCTGTACCCACTACACAACGTGGCCTGCTTAACATAGTATGTTGCACATAGTGGCCACTTAAGAATTTATAAAATTAGGGGGCAGCTGGGTGGCTCAGTGGATTAAGAGCCAGGCCTAGAGACAAGAGGTCCTAGGTTCAAATGTGGCCTCAGACACTTCCCAGCTGTGTGACCCTGGGCAAGTCACTTGACCCCCATTGCCTAGTGTAGTATACAGAATTATCTACATTACACTAGCCCTTACTGCTCTTCTGCCTTCTAACCAATACCGGGTATTGATTCCAAGATGGAAGGCAAGAGTTTAAAAAAAAAAAAAAAAGAATTGCTAGAATTAGATAATGTGACTTGGAATGTGATTATATTGTTCGTTTGCAAACTTGAAGTAGAATGAAGCAAACTTGCTTACTTCTAGGTAAAGGAATAGCTCAAAGCATGTGCGCAGAGAAATTGTAACTATTTTGCCTACAAGGCATCATTTTGGGGGGAGAGGGGAGTGTAGGGATTCTTTTTTTTTTTTTTTTTGTAATGTGATATTTGTTGCTAGTCAGAATTGTTATCAGAACTGAATTTGAGTCCTGACTCCATCGCTTACCATCTGTGTGAACTTGGGAAATGACTCTGAACCTGACCCTGTCTTCATTTTTAAGATGGGAAGATAACATGTGGGCTGTTCTGAGCATTAAAGGGAGATAATTATGCACAGAGGGAAATGTCTATCTCTCTCCGTCCTTATATGTCTGTCCTTCTCTCTCTCTGTCTCCCTTCTTGCCTCCCTCCTCCCCTTCTCTAAATAAAATTTATTAACATATTTGTGTGTGTGCATGTATGTGTACATAAGCAGATCCTGCCTTTGGAACTTCAATGTGCTATAAAAATTGGACCTGATAGTATTATGTTAATAACTGTCGCACGAATTATCTTTTTATTCCCTAACTTATTTTCTAAATTTTGGAATCTATCAAAAAGCTTGCTGGGAAAGGGCCAGCTACCTTTTTTCTTCTGCCTCTGGGCCTTGCTGAGGAGGCCTCTGATGGCTTTAGCTGCTAATTGCAGAGTCATGGTAGGGCAGCACTGCCAGCCTTGGGCCTTGCTGGCACCTGGCCATCACTTGGGGGCAGGGCAGGCAGAGCCTTCTGCATTTCTGTGTTTTGTTTAGAAGCTGAGCTTTTCTGACTGAGTTTCTGTGTAAGACACAATCCAGGTGAACCTCTGTCTAAACAACCCCACAAAACTCTTCTTCCTTCATGAAAAGCCAGGTTTTTCTGGCTTTTTCTGGATTTTACCATTTGTCCAATCCTGGGAAATTTTCATGAGTATCTGAATGTTTCCTTCTGCCTCTTTCATGTATAGTCAATTGGAAACTCTAGGAGAATCTGCATTTTGTTTTGCCTAGTCCCTTCTCTTATGGGGGAAAACTGGGGATTAAATTAAATATTATCAGGGTTCTGAGGAAGGGTAAGTAAGAGACAAGACAAGGCAACACTTCAAGTTAGAGTCCAAAGACATAGGAGCAGCTAGATGACTCAGTGGAGAGTGAGCCAGGTCTGGAGATGGGAAGTCCTGGATTCAAATCTGGCCTCAGACACTTCCTAGCTGTGTGACCCTGGGCAAGTCACTTAACCCCCATTGCCTAGCCCTTACCACTCTTCTGCCTTGGAGCCAATTCACAGTATTGATTCCAAGATGGAAGTTAAGGGTTTAAAAAAAAAAAAGACATAACCCATAATCATTTATAAAGTATTTACTTGGTGCAGAGTGCTATGCTAAGCACTGGGGGAAAAGAAAAAATGTTTAAGTTAAATACAATCCCTGACCTTATGGAAGTTGATAATAATCATAAATAGAATTTATATCTCCATTTGCAAATTACTTTATACCTGTTCTCTTCTTTGGTCCTCACAGCAATCCTCTAGGTCAGTGGTTCCCAAACTTTTTTGGCCTACCGCCCCCTTTCCAGAAAAAATATTACTTAGCCCCCTGGAAATTTTAAATTTTAATAGCAATTAATAGGAAAGATAAATGCACCTGTGGCTGTCACCGCTCCCCCGGATCACTGCAGCACCCACCAGGGGGTGGTGGCGCCCACTTTGGGAATCACTGCTCTAAGTGCTATTTTTATCCGTATCTTACAGATGAGGAAACTGAGGCAGATAAAGGTTAAATAACTTGTCCAGGGTCACAGAATTAGTATCTGAAGCAGAATTTGAATCGGGTCTCCTGACACCAAATCCAACATTCTCTTTGAAGTGACCACCATCCATTTTGGTAGGGGTAGAATACACCACCTCAGGGAATCATAGTATATACAACATCATATGATATCATTTAAGTTGTCTCAGCCTCGTTAGTAAAATAAGGGAGAGGCAGCATTACATAGTGCATAGAGAATCGAAATCGGAGGAAGACCTCAGTTGTCTCCCTCATCTTGGCTGTGTGGCCCTGGACAAGTTTCTTGATATTTCAGCACCACTCAGGCAATTCTAATAAAAGTCACAGAACAAGTACTGCTTCTTTTATCCCTCCCCAGTGCCTCTTCCAACTACACAGAGAACCGAACTGTTGTCCTTTGCATCCTAATGCTGTGCTCTTTCTCCCGCAGTGCCAAGATGGCAGTCCTCTCAAAGGAATATGGTTTCGTTGTGCTCACTGGGGCTGCCAGTTTCATATTGGTCACTCATCTTGCCATCAATGTTGGCAAAGCCCGTAAGAAGTACAAGGTAGAGGTAAGTGAAGGGTTTCAGTTGGTCCTTTTTACAGGTGAAAGAGAACCTCTGACTCTCAAAGGGGGAGGATGGGAGATAGGTGATAACTTTTGCAAGGACATGTTACTGTTGGATATTGTGACAGGGGAAAAGAAGGAAGACTAAAACATTTGGCTACCACAATATAAGATTGAATGTTTATCTGCCATTTGGGAAGGAATCAGATATGATGATGTGTGATGGAGGCCCCGAGTTCAAATCTCAACTCTGCCTCTTAAACTATATGACCCTGAGAAAGTCATTTAACTTCTTAAATGACTTACAAGAAATTCTCATTTCTCAAAATGAGCACTCTTCTAGCTCTAATATTATGACTCTAAGGTTTTATTTTAATGGACCTGCAGTTAGCAAGACTCAAAGCCAAATATATTTTTAAAATATGATTCATAGTTCTGCAGTCAATAAATCAACATGCATTCATTAAGTGCCTTCATATGCTAGGGAGAGTGCTGGGTGCCCAGCTTTGTCACCCTAACCAGAAAACGGCTTTATTAAGTTGTTCTGGAATAATGGCATATGAATCAGTGAAACTAAATGTCAGCCCAAGTTTGGAAATGATGCCAAGTTTGGAATGGATCCTTTACCAGATTCACTAGATAGCCAAACTGATATTTTAAAGCACTGGACCTGGAGTTAGAAAAACCAGTTCCAGGCCCAGCTCTGACACTTGCCAGCTGGATGTCATTAGGTCAATCTCTGGACTTGTTTTTCCATCCCTAAAGTGGGGGGTGGGGTGGGAAAATGGGAAATGGGGAAAACAAGGTGGGGGAAGGAATAATATTAGCACTGACCACAAGGTTGTTGTCAGGAAAGTGTTTTGTTTTTAATCTTTTTTTATTGACATCTTTTGTTTCTTTAGGGCCCAGGTTTTTCCCTATTTTCTTTACTTTCAGAGAGCCATCCCTTACCAAAAATAAAAAATGAAAAAAAGGGGGGAAAATTTCCACAAAGCCAAGCAATGTTTTGGCAGTGAGGGAAACAGGGAGAAGTAACTTCTTCTATCTCTTCTTTGGAGGAAAGCATTTTATAAGCTGTAAAGCATGTCATAAATATGAACTATTCTCAGCATTAGTTTTCGGTCTCCCTGGAAGAACTGCTGTTTTTTCCCTTACTATTTATCGCACCACAGGACTTAACAAACGTCTGGAGCCCAGCATTCCTCAAGCAGTTCCTAACAAAAGAATAGAAACTGGGCAGAATTCTGCCCACCCCCGCTCCCAAGCTGAAGTGTGTTGACTTTGCTTCAAGAATTTAAAATAGGGAATTTCTGACTAACAGGGAAAGCTAGCTAGCCTCAGTGAGTCAGCTTTGAATTGGAAAGAATTGTGGACAAGTTAACTCTAATCACTGTATGGAAGCCAGTTCCCAAAGTGCCTGCCCAGGGAGAAGGGTGTGGTGGAGAAGACAGCATGGAACCTCCCCTGTCAACCCTACCCTGAAAAAGTATTTGTAGCCATAAGTAGGATAGTAACAAGTAGCATCTTAAAATGTTTCTAGGAGTGGCATCACATGCACGCACTTTCTCTCTCTCTCTCTCTCTCTCTCTCTCTCTCTCTCTCTCTCTCTCTCTCTCTCTCCCTCTCCCTCTCCCTCTCCCTCTCCCTTTCCCTCTCTCTCTCTCTCTTTCTCACTCTGGCAAATTCTCTCTCTGTCTCGTATTTATATTATGCACAGAAGATACACACTAAGTACCCATTTTGAGATTTAGTTAGAGAGGACTCTGGTGTAGATTACATCAGGGGGGCAGCAGCAAAATTGCTCTAACACAGTTTTCTAGGCTTTACTAGTGGTGTATATTTTCTGAAATCTTGGAAGGACATGATGATATGGTGTTCCAAAAGTCTTAAGTCTTAAATTAGAGCTTAAAATCACTCTAAGATTTTTGGGACATCTATTTCCTCTGAGGATGGAGATTCTTTACCCTCAAATGAATTATTTAGGCAAAGATCCTTTCAGAATTTTCTTTATGTATTTAGGTTACTTTGTTAATGAAACATATTAAGTGTACAAAATCTTACAAGTAATCTATAAACATTATAACCAGTTTATTCAGGCAGCTACAAAGTTAGTCATTGAATTCACTCTTTAATGGTGCTTCATTTGTTTGACAAATGGTAGTAGTATCTCCTGAGTATTAGGGAATGTGGCATCATTGAGTTTTATCAATTTATAGAAGGAAAAAAACTTCCAAACAAAGGTAACCCTCTCTTTCCTTCCCCTTATCACCTTGATTAGAGGGATAATGTCCATTTATAGAGTGAGTGGGGCTGTAGGCCTCTGACACCTCTGAAAGGCTGAAAGATTTTACCAATGAAGGTCCTGAGCAGAAAGGTGAAGAGGAGAACAACTCACCAGCAGAGCTAGAAAATGGAAACCAAAGTTATTACGTTTACTAAATTCTGTCTCCACAATGGGATTATGGATATAGAAGGTTTATTTAAAAAAAAAAAAAGAAGAAGAAGCTGAAGGAGAAAGAGGGACAAGAAGCTATGCCAAGATCATGGAACACAAACCTTGCCTCAGGGGGACTGGATCCAGTCCAACTCACATTCTGATCTATCACTGGCCCTTTCTACCTGCTGATGATCATTTCTGAGGTGAGGTGACCACCAAGAGCCTATCCTGATCTAAATCTAAGGCTATTTTCGAATGACTCATTTTTCATCATTTCCCTCACCATAATCCTGTGAAATGAGCATCACAAATATTTTGTCCCATTTTACAGAGAAAGGGACTTTGATATTGTTGCACAGCTAATATACGGCAGAGCTAGAACTTGAACTGAGGCCTTCTGACTTAAAGTTCAAGGTTCCCCACCCCCATATAATGCTGTCTATCATAAACTTCAAAAAACTGAAGCATGTGCTGGCAGACACCTCCCCCCCCCCCTCCAATTTGAAGGGACCTTAAGGATTCCGTTTCAGTGTCCTCAGGAATTTAAGGACATGAATTAAGTCATTTAGTCAAGAATGGAAGTATAGCAAAGCTGGATATTTTTCAATCTTTCTAAATAAAGTCATATCTTTTTTTGTATTTTTTTAATTTGAGGGTAAAAATGAAAGTACTCAAAATGATTTCTCTTTGGTCTTGTGTTTTATTTTTTTCCTTTCATACATTTATATCTCTAGGTTATACCTTTAACTTCTTGATTGGCTGTGCCTTTAGCTTTTTAAACCTTCCCTTATAGGATACTTTACATTTAAAAATGCAATACAGATGGCGATTTTATTACATTTAGACAAAAGCAAAGCCATACATAATAGAGATTCATATCTTCTTGTACAGCCATCTTTTTCTGTTCTACTTTGGCATGTGGGAAATGCTCCTTTTATTTGATAGTTAAATTCAGAATAAATGGAATAAAAATTTCTTGCCAACCCCATCCAAAAAAAAAATGTAGTCTAGGGTTGTAGTGAAGTAATGGAAGCTCTTATATGTTAGGGAAGATTCCCTCTGGTATAACACATAACTGTACAAAAAAAGAGAGTTTTCTGTTCTCAAGTCCTTAACTCCATGCTTTTCTCTACAAATGGTAACACCTCCTACTTTAGTAAAATGATCAGCACCATAGACTTCAGCTCTTCCAGTTTCTATCTTCTCTCATTCCCCCCATTCTCTTTTCCTTTCCTTCTGTCTCAGAAGAAAGACCTCCTTCCTTTCCAGAGCTAACTCCATCACTGATGTCCTTTATTTCTTTGCCTATAACTTCCCCTAAGATTTTGTTCCACCCAGTTTCAGGCACTTGTTACCTTTTGCTGGGACGATAGCTCTTGCCTCCTACCTTGGTTCCCAGGCTGGTAGTCTCCTATTTTCCCTCTTAGACTGTAAACTCCAGAGAATCTATGACTGTCCTTTTCTTTAAGTCCTCATCAAAGCCTAGAACAATACCTTGCACAATAAATATCCGATGAATGATTAGTCCTTAATGCTATCTGTTAATGCTAAGGTTACATCATGTCATTTAAAAACTATGCTCTTTGCCAGCATTGAATTGCTTTTACCCACCACTCAGCCTTTCTCTAAGGACAGCACTGACCCAAAGCTATGTTTCTGTACGGTTAACATTAAGGCAGATTAGCTCTCCCTCAAAAATTAATGAGTTTTCCATTGCTACAAATATCTAAGCAAAGGTTGAATCAATTTGCTGAAGATACAAAGACAAAAACAAATGTCTCTGCCTTAGACATATTTTATTTATATTCTATCAGAAAACAACATATATCTATATAGTAATTGGAGGTGGGGAAGGGGGCTGCCTCAGGAAAAGCTACAAGTAGAAGAACTTCAACTGAGCCTTGAAGTAATCAAAACATCAAATTGCTGGAGATGGAGAGGGGATGAATTCCAGGAATGATTTTTCATATCAGGAATACCTTAGAAAATTTGCATTAGGGGACAGCTGGGTAGCTCAGTGGATTGAGAGCCAGGCCTAGAGACGGGAGGTCCTGAGTTCAGATATGACCTCAGACACTTCCCAGCTGTGTGACCTTGGGCAAGTCACTTGACCTCCATTGCCTAGCCCTTACCACTCTTCTGCCTTGGAGCCAATACACAGTATTGACTCCAAGATGGAAGGTAAGGGTTTAAAAAAAATTTTAATTAATTTAATTTTAAAATAGAAAATTTGCATTAAATTGTGTGTGTGTGTGGTCACATGGGAGGGATTTTTTAGTTAAAGTCCTGTGTCAAAATTATCAAAAAGCAAGTGAAAAGTATTTGCTTATAGATATATTTACATTTGTCCCAAAAATTATAGAACAAATTTGTTTTAATTTGGCAATATACAGGAACACAGTGCATATAAGATTACAAGTAAACCCAAACTGGACAAAAAGGAAAAAAACATTATGTGAGTCTGTGCTATTAGTACTGACATGTTCTCTGTGTTTATTTTAGTATCCCACCATGTACAGTACTGATCCTGAAAATGGCCACGTTTTTAACTGCATTCAGCGAGCCCACCAGAATACGTAAGTATGAGTCTAGCATTTGGGCATGGCACCCTGGTTTCTGTCCCTGCATCCCCTGCGATCAGAAATTTCTAAAGTCCTGTGTGTTCTGCCTCCTATTCCAAAGTTTCCTTCTGAGATCCTGGGATCTCTAGGGTTATGCTAATGGACCACAAGTTCTAGCAGGTTCTACCAAGCTAAAAGGGTTTTGATCAGGAGTCCAGAAAAAAGGCTGTGTCAAAAATATGGAAATCCGTGTGTATAATAAGATTTGCTTGTGCCCTCTGATTTCTTTGCAAACCATGATCTTTCCATGCTAAGTAAGAGGAACATTATCATGGTGACCATTTCTAGTTAGACATAGGGACTCTAATAAGAATCATTACTGGGGATCAAATATAGTGACCATTGTTGGTTTCAAAGGATTCAAATTGGAACATAGATTAGGCATGACAGTAGTGAGGTGGTGGACTATATAAAGTCACTCTACCAGTCACAGTTGCTGGTTCTACTTAACTTTTTGATATGTGTGAGGAAGGGTATTATGGGTATGTATTTATCAGAGAGTGCTGTGATGTGGGATAGGGGAGAGGAAGGGTACAGCAATAAACATTTTCTTTTAGAAAAAAAAAAGGGGGGACAGCTAGTTGGCTTAGTGGATTGAGGATCAGGCCCAGAGATGGGAGGTCCTGGGTGGTTCAAATCTGGCCTCAGACACTTCCTAGCTGTGGGACCCTGGGCAAGTCACTTAACCCCCATTACCTACCCTTACCACTCTTCTGCCTTGGAACCAATACACAGTATTGATTCCAAGATGGAAGTTAGGGGTCTAAAAAAAAAAAAGGAAGAGATTCCTGAAATTTTTCTCAATAAAAATTTATATAGCACCTTTCTTAACCTACTGTGAATAGACCTTGATTCTCTACAAAGCAGAAGGGAAAGAGTGATCTCTGACCCTCTTGGGTGGCTGCCAGTGGCTTAATCCTTCCCTTGCAACCTATATGCAGTTTGTTCCCTTAATGGATAACCCAGTCAGTCTTCTTTCAGTTGAGCATGGCTTTAATGGGGATGAGAGTGGCGACAGGAAGTGGGAGGATATACCAGATTGGGATTTAGATCAGTAATCTAAAATATCTTAAAGTTAAACCTTGCTTATGGTGAGTCTCTCCAAAGTCGAGTTAAAAGGGAAAGAGAGAGAGCTAGGTCAAGATGTTCTACCACTGAAAACTTGTTAAACAAGACTCATGTCTGAAGTAGAATTCATCTTGATTTGTCTCTATTTCAGATTGGAAGTGTATCCTTCCTACTTATTCTTTCTAGCAGTTGGAGGCATTTACCACCCAGTAAGTAGTATTTTCTTTTTATTTATTCTTACAAATGTATTGTCTCTGTACCCTACTGCCCTCTCCTAATTGAACAATTTTTAAAAAATAACAAATAACTAGCACAGCAAGTTCCCACATTGGTCACATCCAGACATCCATGCCTCTTTCTCCCCTCTGAATTAGGAGCTTCATTTTTAGCCCTCTAGAAAGCAATACAGAAAAAGCTAGGCACCGGTAGACCGATCTGTCACACTGTGGGTGAAGATAAGCAACAAATGGGTACGAGATTAAGGCATAAAGAATGATACCGTACACAAGTTAAATGCCAAGGAAGCATGAAGTCTGAACCCTTTATTCTTCAGATGAGAAAAATTGATTTTGCCTAAAAAGTTGTCTAAACTGATGAATTTGACCTCTGGTATAACTAGCCCACCCAGCCCCATTCTACAAGTTAGCTCTGCCCTATTTAAATCACCTCTTTTCCTTCCATCACCCCAACCTTCACCAGTGTTTTCCAGGATCCATAATATAATAGCAAATCTGAATTCTTTCTTCAGAACAGCATTTTGGGGGCTAGAAATAATAGTAGTAGTAGTAGTAGTAGTAGTAGTAGTAGTAGTAGTAGTAGTAGTAGTAGTAGTAGTAGTAGTAGTAGTAGTAGTAGTAGTAGTAGTAGTAATAAACAATAGCAGCTAACATACAGTGCCTACTGTATGCCAGGTACTGTGCCAAATACAGTGTAAAGGGCTAAGAACTTTACAAACAGTCTCTCATTTGGTCCTCACAACAATTTTGGGAGATGGATACTATTATCCCTATTTTACAGATGGGGAAACTGAGGCACACAAGAGATTAAGTGATTTGCCCAAAGTCTAACTCTAAAGTCTAGTTAATTTTTTGATACTAAACTTGAAGTCAAGTCTTTATGATTCCAGGACCTCTATGCACTATGGCACACCTAGATGCCCAGCTTTTAAGGGAAGATATTTAATCATATACCCAAAGTATATAAATATACCAAATGCTAAAATGTAAAACTTTGCAAAAACTGCCATTAAGCCTAATGTTTGTTCTTTATGGTGCTAAAATAAAAGTGTGTTTTCATTTTAGCGTTTAGTTTCTGGTTTGGGACTTGCCTGGATAATCGGACGTGTACTTTATGCTTATGGCTATTATTCAGGAGGTGAGTATGTTTATATGAGCATGTATCCTTATGCAGTTTGTTCCCTTAATGGGTAAACCACTCAATCTTCTTGCATTTGAGCATGGCTTTAACAGGGATGAGGATGGGAATGGGGGAGTGGGGTTGGGTGGGAGACTATATCAGACTGAATTTTAAATCAATGATCTAAAGTATTTTAAAGTTAAAAGTTGCTTAGAATGAGTTTATCCAAAGCCAAGAATTGAAAGAATAAAAGAAAAGTAAACCTGGTTGTAAAAACAAGAGTGCATGGGGGAAAGAATTCTATTCCAAAGAGGAGGGCCATGAACTCTGACCACGTCTTATCAGGTGCTGTTTCATGATATTGTTTCCCTAGAGTATGTTAAGTACTGATAGCAGCTTTAGGCTGCAATTCAGGCTTTCTGGGTTAGCCTCCTGAAGGCCAAATGCCTGATAACCCTAAGATACTTTTATGGCGTGTGTGCCAAGGTAGGACTTGAAACCTCCTGGGTAACTTTTTCTTCTTACTTCTTTTGTAGACCCAAGCAAGCGGAATCGAGGCATGGTGGGTTCCTTTGCTCTCCTAGGACTGATGGGCACAACTGTGTACTCTGCTTTCCAACATCTTGGTTGGGCTAACCGAGGCCTAGGCCATGGACCTAGGAGTTGTCATTGAAGAAACAAAGGCTTAACTATGTCCTTCTTTTGGATGATAAACCTTTAACATTTCAAGTGTGCTTTTTTTCTTTTTCTAAATACAATAAACCTATTTGGCATTAGCCTCATACCTACAACTCTAGAAATATCAGTTTGGTTTTTTTGAAGTATCTGCCTTGAATCATTCAGCTGCTTATAGTGACAAAAAAGTAGGCACAGAAGCAACTAAGCACCCAGGTGAACCCAAAAACTATTAACTGCCTCTTAGAATTTAAAACTGCAAAAGAGTATTCTTTCTACCTTTTTAGTATAAATTTTGTTTAGTCATTTCAGTCATACTCAACTCTTCATGACTCCATTTGGAGTTTTCTTGACAAAGAGACTGGAATGGTTTGCCATTAACTTCTCTCATTTTATAGATGAGTAACTGAGGCAAAGAAAACTAAGTCACTTGTCCAGGGTCACACAACCAGTATATATAGGTACGAGGCCACATCTGAACTCAGGAAGATGAATGGTTCTAAGTTCAGTGCTCTATCCACTCTGCCACCTAGCTGCCCTACAAAAGGTGAATTACTATTGCTTTGGAGTCTGAAGAAACTATTCAAGTGAGAAATTAGTCAGACTCTGATTATACATTTGACTTGAATTGCCTTCTAAATGAGTGGTTTTTGTACTAAACTAGGCACTACAAAAAGGTAGAAAGAAATAGCCCAGGTATAAAATTCATTGTTGTTCAGGCATTTCAATTATGTCGGATGTTTTGTGATCAAATTTTAGGATTTTCTTGGCAAACATACTGGAGTGGTTCACTCATTTTATAGATGAGGAACTGAGGCAGAGTTAAGTGATTTGCCCAAAGCCACACAACTGGGAAGGGTCCGAGGCTCATTTGAACCCAGAAAGATAAGTCTTCCTGACATCGGACACAGCATCATATCCACTGAATCACCTAGCTGCCCATATAGAATTGCAAAACCTAAAGAATATTCTTTAGAACCAAAAGAAGTCTTGAAGTCAAAGAAGGAAGGAAACAAGCCAAGCACTTCATAAATATTATTTTATCCTCACAACAACTCTGGAAAGTAGGTACTATTATTACCCCCATTTTACAGTTGCTAAAACTGAAACAAATTGAGGGTGACTTGCCCAGGGTCAAAGAACTTCTAAGTACCTAAAGCTACCTTAAACCAGTGGTTCCCAAACTTTTTTGACCTACTGCCCCCTTTCCAGAAAAAATATTACTTAGCCCCCTGGAAATTAATTTTTTTTTAAATTTTTTTTTATATTTAAAAAGTTTATTAATAATAATTAAAGTAAGAGTCCTAGCTCTTCAACCCACTTTTTTTTTAATTACCTTTTTTTTAAATTTTGATAGCAATTAATAGGAAAGATAAATGCACCTGTGGCCATCACTGCCTACCTGGATCGCTACAGCACCCACTAGGGGGCGGTAGCGCCCATTTTGGGAATCACTGATTTAAACTCCAGAACTCTTACCCAGTCCAGTACTGGTTCCCTATTTCTAAGTATAAAGTTGTCTTTCAACTGTTCAGATGTCTCATGGAGGTTGCAATATCAAGTGTGTTACAAGTTTTCA
Source organism: Gracilinanus agilis (assembly GCF_016433145.1). Taxonomy (NCBI): domain Eukaryota; kingdom Metazoa; phylum Chordata; class Mammalia; order Didelphimorphia; family Didelphidae; genus Gracilinanus; species Gracilinanus agilis. Next base: position 58,848,062 of record NC_058133.1, read on the forward strand.
TTTTTTCTTCAAGAAAGGTCCTATCCCTATTGATAGATATATTTATTTTCTAATTCAGAGACTCTAAGGCAGGGATTACCCAAGTGGGAGAGCAGGCATAAGCTTAGAACCATCATTTCTGCTCAGGAAGAAGAAATATTTTATAGTCCAAAGGCCTGGAGTCATACAAAAAAAATCATTTGGACCAGGATGGATATTATCTGCAAAATCATAATTTTTGGAAACAGGGAGAAATCTCAGAAGTTTGGGAACATCTTGCAAAAAATAGTAGAAGCCAATAAATTGCATTGGCAAGTGGGAAAACAAAAGATATATGGAGATTTTGCCTTTAGTCCTCACCAAACACCCTAAAATCCAATGTATTTAGGAGCACCTTATGCCTCATACAAAGGACTTTTCACTCCATGCATTTTGCCTGAAGGAATGCTTTTAAGAACCACTGAGTTAGGGCAGATAGGCGATTCAGTGGATAGAGATGGGAATTCCTGGTTTCAAATCTGGTTTTAGACATTTCTTAGCTGTGGGACCCTAGGCAACTCACTTAACCCCCAAAGCTAGCCCTTACCTTGACTTGTAACCAATTCTTAGTTTTGATTCTAAGATGGAAGGTAAGGGTTTGAACCACTGAGTCAAAGAAAGTTTAAAACTAACTACACACTAGATAGAAAATAACCAAGAGCCCTCAATGGCAATTTAATCAAATCTTCCCCTCCATAAGCAGTGAAAATTTCATCAGTAAGGCCTTCATGGTATAAGGTTGAAAAAATGGAAAATAAAGAGACTGAGGAAATGAGAGGAAAACTCCTAAAAATGAAATATGGGAGGAGGAGGAATTCTAGAATAAAAATTTCAAAAGAATAATTATGCAGTAACCTCAGAAAAGAATATGGAATACCCATGAGGATGTGATGAGAGGCTGGAAGACCTAATAAAAAGATAGAAGAGATGAAGAGTGGAATGAACTACTTAGGAACTTGCTTATGAAATGAGAAAAAATTAATGAAAACTCCAAAATGAATGCTATAATAGCAAATATTAGACTCCCCTCAAAAAACACCAAAGCTAAACAAATGTGAGATATTTAGTAACAAGAACAACTGGCTTGCAAAACAAGGCAATAAAAGGATCTAAGAATCATCAGGTTATCAAAAGAGCATAGAAAAGCAAAAACCATGAGTATCATTCTTCAAGAAATCATAAAAGAACTAGAAATTCCCCATATGATCCAGAGATCAAAATATAGCTTCATAAGAATCCAGAGATAACCATCTCAAAGAAACTCCAAATATAATACCCAACATGTAATTGCCAAGATCCAGTCCTTTGAGATAAATATACAAGGTGTTCTGAAAGTCTTAATAGGATTTTAGGTTATTAAAGCAGATATATATGTTTGTATGTACACATATATGATCTATCAGACCATATATACTTTATATATATCAGAGATAGATCACATGTTAAGTGAATAAGCATTTGTTAAGGATCTGATATGTGCCAGGCACTGTGCGCTAAGGACAGAGGATAAAAAGAAATAGGGGAAGTGGGAAGAATGGGGGAAAACTACTTCCTGCTGTCAAGGAGCTCATAGTCTAAAGGGAGAGACTATGTGCAAACAATTATATACAAACAAAATACATACAGGATAAATTGGAGATAATTACAGAGGAAAGACACTAAGGAAGTCAGGAAAGGCTTCTTGTAGATAGTGGAATTTTATTTTTTTTAATTTTTTAATTTAATTTTTTTATTAATTTTTTATTTTTAAAAAAATTTTCCATGGTTACATAATTCATGTTTTTACTTTACCCTTCACCCCCTCAAACTCCACCCCCCCATAGCTAACTCGCGTTTCCACTGGTTTTAACACATGTGGTCAGTCAAGACTTATTTACATATTATTGATAGTTACATTGGTGTGGTCCTTTTGGGTCTACATCCCCAATCATGTCCCTACCATCCCAAGTGTTCAAGGAATTTTTCTTCTGTATTTCCTCTCCTGTAGTTCTTCCTCTGAATGTGAGCAGCGTTCTTTTCCATTAATCCCTCAGAATCGTCTTGGGTCATTGCATTGCTGCTAGTACAGATGTCCATTACATTCGATTTTACCACAGTGTATCAGTCTCTGTGTACAATGTTCTTCTGGCTCTGCTCCTTTCACTCTGCATCAATTCCTGGAGGTCTTTCCAGTTCACATGGAATTCCTCCAGTTTATTATTCCTTTGAGCACA
>NC_058133.1:58850486-58888737 GCF_016433145.1 Gracilinanus agilis
AGAAAGAAAGAAAGAAAGAAAGAAAGAAAGAAAGAAAGAAAGAAAGAAAGAAAGAAAGAAAGAAAGAAAGAAAGAAAGAAAGAAAGAAAGAAAAGGAGAGGGAGGGAGGGAGGGAGGGAGGATGGATGGTTGGAAGGGACAGAGGGAGCATTTTTATTAAACAATTACTATTGTGGGATCCATATTGCTGAGAGGGGTTCAAGCTGCAGCACAGAATTCCATAGTGCCCCCCAGAACTCTAAGAGAGGGGGCAGTTAAAGGCAGTTGGAGTCCTGGGATAAAAAGGCAGGTCACCCTGCTTGCAGGGTCCTGGTCCTGATCCTGGTGCTGACTCTTGGCTCTTGGATCTGAGCAGAGGAGCGATCCGTGTAGCCGCTGGAGCCATTCAGTCTCAGACAGCCAAAGCTGTTTTACTGTGACAGACTTTTAAGCAAAATCGCAGTTTACCTTAGTTTAGCTATCTAGGTTTAGAAAGAGGAATATTTAGAGGCTTAGAGAGGAGATCAGCCATTCAAGATACATTTCCCCCTTTGGGGGGAGGTGCTGCTTATTTGACATAGGTATATTAGGTAGTTTCTCCTTACCTATCAATCCTAAGCCATTTCCCCTTTCCCATTCCCTGATATCATTAAACCCTTATCATCTAGGAACAGTGTCTGGATACAGATAATTTGGGAAAATACTCACATCCTCCATAAGCCAAGTTCCTCTTACTAGTGGCCCTGAAGTTGATCCTAACCTCTGAGCCAGTGAATTGTTTTTAAGACATCAAGCTTCACCTATTCTATCCTGTGGGGAAATAATACAGAGAAAGATATCATCAATAAGGAGTTTAGCCTTTCCCCACTTACCATATGGGCCTAGAAGTTACCAAGCTAGATTATCCACCATTACCAAGCTGTTAACTGACTTCCAACTGCTTAGAGGGAGGGGGGAGGTGAAGGAATACTCCACAAGCTCCTGCCCCTCCCTTCCAGTCAAGGCTGCCTGTGTTTCTCCAAAAACCAGGGATTAGGGAGAATTGATTGCCACTGACCCCCTGTCATCTTACAGTTTCCCTAATCCTACACTATGGACCAGGTACTATGGTAAGCACTGGGGATACAAATACAAGCAAAAATAAAGTCATTCATTAGGGGCCCTCAAGGAGCTTCCATTTTAATGGGAGAAGACAATACACAAAAGTACTGAAAAGTAGTAGGGTGAAGATCACCCTGGGTCCCACAACAAAATAGACTTGGAGGAATTTGACAACGAGGGAAGGGGATATCCTTTTACAGAAGGATGATCCAGATTGATAAAGATCCTGGGGAGGTTGGATTTCAAGGGCAAGTAGGACTTGAGTGCTGAGGGAAGTTCCAGGATGAGATACCAGTTAAGAGAGTCATCCTAATGGAGTCTGAATGGCTGTGGTTTCACTCTCTCATAAAGTGTCGCTGAAAATGGAATTCCATTTGCTCTTTCCAAATACCTTTAGTCAGCATTACTGACTGCACTAAAACTTGAGAATAACTAAGGTCAAGGGGGCAAATTCAAGGCTTGCAGAAGCAAAAAAGCTTCCCCCATAAAAACCTGGGAAATATTCGAGATCGAATTTTGAACAGGAAATCCAAGAAAATGTCAGGGAAGCTTAGGAAGACAGAGAGGTCTGCTTGCACTGGGACAGAAGCTGGCAAGGAGGACTGAGCAACAGTGGCAGAGGGGATGGGGGAACATTCTAGCACACAAGAATTGAAAGGGAGTTGAGACTGCATAGCAAAGTACCAGCACTAGGACAGAAAGAAAAACCACAGGACCTATGAACCAGTTCTGAAAGCAAGGGCATGTGCCATCTGGCAACTCTGTAACCCATTACCCAATTCTGGGCTATATACCCAGAGTAAAGAATAAAGCCAATAAGCAAGACCCTAGATGAGTACTGAGCACAGGAGAAATTCCAGATACTCAGATATGTGGCTCTGAGCCCAGAAACAGAGTAATAACTCAATTCTAATCTTTAACCCAACATATAAGCCTGCAGTGGAATAACCAGGGCAAGAGACCAAGACCCAAGGGAAGCTAGCAGTTTGGTCACTGAACACACAGAACCTTTCAGTAGGCTGTGACTGAGTCCAGCAGGAGTCTATTAAAACAACTATACAAAAGCAAATAGACCCAATCTGCAGAACTCAGATCAGAAGAGCAGTGAAAAAGACCTTTCTTCAAAACATATCACATTGGAAGCAGGGAAAACTTGCAGCCTCCAGACTAAGCTGTGAAAGGAGAAGAAAGACATAAAAGGATAGAAGCTAGGCCAGACATACTCATACACACACACACACACACACACACACACACACACACACACGCGTGCGCGCTCGAAGAAAACTGAGCCCAACACTAACATAACATTCAAAGTCAAGAAATAAACAGAATAATGAACAAAAAGAAAAATTAAATTAAAAAAGAACTCAACTGGGGGCAGCTGGGTAGCTCAGTGGATTGAGATCTCGCCAGGCCTAGAGACGGGAGGTCCTAGGTTCAAATCTGACCTCAGACACTTCCCAGCTGTGTGACCCTGGGCAGGTCACTTGACCCCCATTGCCTACCCTTACTACTCTTCTGCCTTGGAGCCAGTACACAGTATTGACTCCAAGACAGGAGGTGAGGGTTTAAAAAAAAAAAAAGAACTCAACTATAAAGAACTACTATGGTAACAGGGAAACACAAGAATTAAACACAAATGAAGACAATGACTTGAAAACAACTACAAGTAAAGTATCAAAATATATACTCAGATCAGTCAGAAGCCCAATAAGAAATCCTAGAAGAGATAAAGAAAGAGTTAAAGGCACTAAAAATTATTTTTTTAATGCTCTTTTCTCTTAGGATTTATACTAAGATAGAAGGTAAGGGTTTAAAAAATGGAAGGGGGAGAATACTATCATGTTTCCCCACATAATTTCTTTATTTGCAGTTCAAATATTACTAGTTAAAATTCAATGTCAAAAGAGGAAATTGTGTAAGTCTGAACTAAATAACTTAAATGCCATTTATTACTTTTTCCAGGCAGAGTTGGATAGGAGAAAAAAAAAAGAAGCAGTTGATCACTCAGAGCTTTAGAGTCAGCCATAAATCAGTTATCTATAATGGTCATCTTTGAAGGGACCTTTTTTTGGGCAGGCCCAGGTACCAATTGGTTCTTTGTGATTTTTTTCTAGAATTTTCTATAATTTCTCTTTCGTAATATGTTCAGTCATTTACACAGGATTCAAATCTTACCTTATTTTTCTATAAAGTACATTTTCTCTCTAGAAAATCAAGACATTTGGCTTCTCAAGCTGAGAGATTCCTCTCCTATTATCTATAATCTTCCATGGATCACCTAGTCCCAATGTCATCCAGCTTGAGGAAAGATTAGCAATATGATCCATTTTCAGTCACTTTAATATGGCAGGTTGTTTTTTAATAAATGAAGTATTTCAGGGCAGCTAAGTAGCTAGAGTCTGTAGTAAAGCTCTGGAGTCCGGAGGACCTAGGTTCAAATTTGACCTCATATACTTCCTAGCTATGTGACCCTGGAGAAATCACTTAACCCCATTTGCCCAGCCTTTGCCCTTCAGTCTTGGGGTTACTAAGGCAGAAAGTAAAGGTTCTCAAAAATGTATTTCTATTTGTGATTTCTTTTTAAAACTTACTCTTGGTTTATCTGATGAAAACAACTTAAGAATGGTAGTCAACAGACTTCCATGAAGACATTAAAGGAAGAAAAGTCTTTAATACAATTAGTGTTGCTAGTTCAGTTAAATTCTATTGCATAATTATATGAAGTAGAACTGTTGGATTTTATCCACTTTATTAAGCTGGCTACCCTCAACGTTATAATGAGAAGACATTTCACAAAAATTATCACTAAGCAGAAACATCACCATACTGATTTCACTCTTCATTTCCCATCCAGCTGCACTCCCGTGAACTTCTCCATCATGCCCCCCACGAACCTCATCATCACTTAGCACAATACCTGACACATAATAGACATTTAGGGAATGTTTATTGATTGACTAAAACCCACTGGGGAAATAAGCAATTAGTGATATGCCAAATATAGGTGATTAAAAGCAGTAATGTTCCCTGGAAGTGGCAGACCTCCCTATTTCCTTATAACTCATGAAGCATTGGTATTGGAGGGACTTAACAGAAATTCACGGCAATTTAGACCTCTATTGCTCAGTCTCTAGAAGGTGTTAGTGTAGATTTTTTTAAACCCTTAAACTTCTGTGTATTGGCTCCTTGGTGGAAGAGTGGTAAGGGTGGGCAATGGGGGTCAAGTGACTTGCCCAGGGTCACACAGCTGGGAAGTGTCTGAGGTCGAATTTGAACCTAGGATCTCCCATCTCTAGACCTGACTTTTGATCCACTGAGCTATCCATCTGCCCCCTACTGTAGATTTTTAACAGGAAATAGAACTGAGGAAAGAATGTCCCTCAATTCCTTCCTCCTAAATAATAAAATTTCCAAATTTCCAAAGGATGAATGGGATTGTATCCAATGTAGTGCTCAATTGTGCTGATGACCAAAAGTATCCATCTTGCTATCCTTATATTTCTAGTCTGGAAGCTTTCTAACAGAATTTTATCTCAGCTCATCCTGAAGTGAATAGAGTGCTGGGTCAGAAAGATTCATCTACCTGAGTCAAAAATCTAGCCTCAACTAAATCACTCAACTCTCTTTACCTCAGTTTCTTCATCTGTAAAATGAGCTAGAAAAGGAAATGGCAAACCACTCCAATATCTTTGCTGTGAAAACCCCAAATAGGGATTCAACTGAACAACAAAGGCATTTTTTTTAATTAATTAATTTGTTACATTAAAATTCTTTGGTATCTCTACGCACACATGCACATACACACTCTAAAGAAGGCACCATTTGACAAAAAGATTTGGGTATTTATAAAATTATCAATCCTTTCTCTGGAGGGGGACATATGCAAGTCATTCTTCAAACAATATTTCTGTTGCTGTATATAATGTTCTCTTGGTTCTGCTCATTTCATATTTCAGGTAGGCCTTTCTGGTTTTTTTTTTAAATTAACCTGCTTGAACCAGGAGAACAGTTTATACAGTAATAGCAACATTGTACAATGATCATCTGTGAAGGACTAAACTATTATCAACAAAACAGGGTCCCAAGATAACACCAAAGAATTCATGATTAAAAAAAAATTTTAAAGCTATCAGCAGCCAAAGAAGAAATTATTGGAATCTGATTGCAGATCAAAGCGAGCCATCCTCTACTTTATTTTTTTTTGTGAATGTTTTATTGTATACATAATATGTGTATTAAGTCATGATATAAGAAATTTGGAAATAAATATTGCATAAAAGCACTGGTATAACCTGTATCAGATTATTTGCTGCCTTTGGTGGGGGTGGGGGAGTGGGGAAGGGAGGGAATCTGAATTGTGAAATGTCAGAAAACAATTGTCAAAAATTGTTTCTACATGTAATTGAATGATATAGGTAAAGCCCAGTGGAATTACTTGTTGGCTAGGGGAAGGGGGGGAGGGAAGGAAGAGAGAAGGGAAAGAACATGAATCATGTAACCATGGAAAAATATTCTAAATTAAATATTAAATGAATTTCCAATTTGGAAAATTAATAAATATGTGTAATAGAAAAAAATAAAATGTAATTTTAAAATACTTTAATAAATTAACCTGTTTGCCATTTCTTTTATTTCATTTGTTGTTTACATTCCTGGGTATTTCATCCCTTCCCTCTCTTCCCCACACTATAGAGAGCATCACCCACCAAAAAAAAAAGAAATCTACATATTATGTCTTTCATGTTTCTATTTATCATTTCTTTCTCTGGAGGAGGACATTCACAAATGAGTCTTCAAATATAAATTCTGTACCTATATATAATGTTCTCTTGGTTATGTTCATTTTAACTTTCCAGTTTTTTTAATTAACCTACTCATCATTTCTTACAACACAGTAGTATTCCATCACAATCATATACCACAACTTGTTCAACCATTCACCAATTGGTGGACGTCTCTTTGATTTCTACTCATCATTTCTTATTTCTTTTTTTTTTTCAATTTAAGATATTTTATTTTCCCAGTTACATGAAAAGAACATTGTAAAATGTGTTTTCTGAAACTATAACATCCAAATTGTCTCCCTCCCTTCCCTCCCCACTCTCAGAGGTGGTAAGCAATTTGGCCTGGGATATGTATGTATTATCATACAAAATATACTTCCATATTAGTCATTGTTATAAGAGAATATTCAAGTAAAACCTAACCCCCCAAATAGAAGACTAATAAAAAAAACTAATAAAAAACTAAAAACAACTAATAAAAAGTGAAAAATAATCTGCTTTGATCTGTATCTGACTCTACAATTCTTTCTCTGGAGGTGGATAGCATTCTTTTCTCATAATAAGTCCTTCAGAATTGTTCTAGTTCTTGTCTTGCTGAGCCTACTCATCATTTCTTACCATGAAGTCTTCTGTATACCATGCAAGGAGCACTATTAGTTCTGTCTGTGTTCTATGCTATTCTAAGTCATACAACTACATACATACATACATACATACAAGGTTTTCATCACCAAAATGAAATCCTTCTAAACTTTTCATTCCTGTCTGGGCAGCACTCCTAACTCGCCCAGGCTGTTCTTACAATGGCTAGTCCCTTCTGCTTTTTAGCTTCTGTTTGTGTGTTGTCTTCCCCATTAGAATGTAAGCTTCTTAAGGGCAGGGACTATCTTCCTGCTTGTATTTATGTTTCCAGGGCTTAGCATGGGACCCGGCATATAGTAAGAGCTTAATACGTGCTTGTCGACTTGAATTTTCAGATCCACAAGAAAAGTCTTGCTGAAATCTTTAAAGTTTTCACTGCCCTCAAGACCTAAGCTCAATTTCACTAATCCATTTTCCCTGTAATCCATAGCTGAAAAATGGCCAAGTCCACTGGGCTAACATTTTAGTAAGTTCAGCCCATGCTCTGTGACTCTGCTGAATATCCCTGGGGGGGAGGGAGGGCAGTAATGAAATATAATTATTAGTAGAAGACCAAAGTCTATATACAATCAAAAAGGTTCAAGGGTTATTAGGTCATATGCAAAAACCTGGGTAAGAAAAGCCTCTTAGATTTTCTGAGTGTTGTATGAAGTCTTTTCTATTCTTATAAGGCATTAATTGTTTTTTATTTCAGTAGTGCCTGACTCTTCCTGACCCCATTAGGGTTTTCTTGGCAAAGATAATGAGTGGAATAGTTTGCCATTTCCTTCTCCAATTCCTTTTACAGATGAGAAAACTGAGGCAAATAGGGTTATGGGATTTGTCCAGGGTCAAGAAGCTATGACCATCTGAAACTGGATTTGAACTCGGGTCCTTCTGACTCCAGGGCCAGCACTCTATCCACTGTGCTACTTAGACAAAATTTTAGAAGGTACTGTCTAACAAAATCATTAGCAGCTTATAAAGACCCCTTTGTGAGTACATGTAACTGTAAGATTTAAATTAATATCACTAACTCCGAGTATTATATTTTATAAGATTTGTTAGTAATCACTCAAAGTAGAAGAAATAAAAGAACAAAAGTATAAAACCTAAGTAAAACCACGCGAGTAAAATTCTCCTGCCTGGCTCTCACCCAACTTCCACAACCGCCATACCAGGAGCAGAGAGCAAGGAGTGGGGTTACATCAAAATATATCCTCCCTACATTAGCAGGTAATGTGAGAAGTAAAATGGGAAGCTGGGAAAGAGAATTCTGGGGAGAAAATTCTAATTACACACAACCCTAGCATTCCAAAGTAAAATTATAGATCACTTCTTGTCCTGCCTGGCTTACATTTTCAAAAAAGGGGTCGTTATTATTTACATGACACAAATACAGAGAGATACACACAGAGCTCTAAACCAAATCAAATGTCTGAGTTCTTTGTCCCAGATTCAAAACCATTCTCTAGTCTAAAGCTCAGAATCTTCAGGAATGCAACCTTCTCCATCATCAGACCAATGGCATAATCATACAGCGCCGAGGTAAGGATCATCATGGTCACAGAAACTGCAACTGCAACAGATTTGGTTAGAGTAAAAACATGGATATGCTGCAGCCCACTCCATGCAGCTTTCAAGAGTCAATTGTAAAATCCTCAGCATGCACATCCACACTGAAATTGGAGGCAAATAGTTCAAGTCGGGTTATTTTACTGTTTCAGTGATTGTCTTGACTTAAGAAAATAATGGGGAAAATTATAATAAAGCAAATTAAACTTAAAAGTGTCATGTGCCCAGTTTTTTTCGGGGGGGGGGGAGATTCTATTGTTAAACATTTATCAGCATACTGCTAACTAAGACCAAAAAAAGGAAGCTAGAGCATCGAAGAAAAGAAAAGCATAAACCTGTAGGGGAAAAAAAAGACCAACTATTCAGATGAGCTACTGTTAAAACAAAGGTGAAATTAACCAAGGACTAGAAAATAATGGAAAAATACAAGATATTTAATTTGATATGTTGATCTAGCCATGTGGCATTTATACTCTACCCACCCCCCATCTTTATTATAGCAATTCAAAATTATGACAAAAACCCAAATGTAAGTCATCATAAAAGATCAACAGAACAGTTCAAGGATGGCTTTCTAAAGGAGACTAACTCTTCCAACTTGGAGAACAAATCAGCCTCTGGAAGGATTCATCAATTTTTTACTTCACATATTAAATGCAGTTTTTGCATGCTGGACAGCTGAGTTTGCTTCCTTTCTCTAGAACTGAAAAACCTAGCTATCACTTGGTCTAAAATAAGAGTGAAAGGGACAGCCATTTCAGAAATTTTAGCACTATTTTTTTTCTTTTTAGCCTTTACCTTCTCTCTTAGAATCAATATTGTGTATTGGTTAGAAAGCAGAAGAACAGTAAGAGTGAGGCAATGGGGGTTAAGTGACTTGCTCAGGGTCACACATGAGGAAGTTTCAGCACTATTTAAACAGAGGAACATGTGCTTGGGTCTTTTATAGTAATGATAAGCATCCTTTATAGAACCTTTTGATTTCATGAGAGGACCCCTGCACTGTTTTTTAAATAAAGGTGCTTTAAAATGTTTATTATTTTGAAAATTCTGAAACACTCTCCAAGATCACTGGAACAACTCCTGGCTTTTGTAAAATTATAGAGAGCCAGCTCTATATGGTAGGGGTCCTGAGTGGCGTTTAATGGCGTCAGATTGATAAGACAGGAAACAGAAAATGAGAACAGCCAGACTAATTGTTTAGCCCATAGCTGATCCAACCTTATGGAGTTTGGGGTTTATTTTATACTGGTTTCAAACAAAGAACACAAAGAAAGAGTCACAGCTGTGAAGGGGTTACAAATCATACACAACCCATTAAAGTCTAAAAAGTAGAGAGATAGGTCCAGGGTCAAAGGCCAAATTCCAACCACCAATTACTAGGGGGTTAATTCTGGGAGCAGAAACATATTTCATGGAGATTTTTACTAATTGATTTACAGGACTGCACCTGGTCAGATAAGGTCCTGCTCCAGTCTTATCTAAGTAATATTTTTTAGAGTTCAGGCTTCTTAATTATCAAGGAGAGAAATTGTTAACTCAGTAGCTGCTGGTCTGCTAAGCACTCAAAGCTTTCCAATAAGAATATTGAGAAAAGGTGGGGATCTGAAAATGAGTCAAAAGAGGAGTCTCAGATTTTTACCTTAGATGGCCCATTCTATCTGCATCTGACATGCAGTGCAGAAAAATCATACACACAGTTTTACTTGCCAATGATTTTGTAATCATTTTGTAATAGATAAAACATCTATTACAGACTCTATTTCTCTAAATGACTCCTAATAGCCTCCTGGAGGGGTCAAGTTGTTTTTGGATTAATCTACCTGCTGGTACCAGAGCTTTTCAGGACTCAGGTGACCAGGACAAAACACAAAGACTGCCTCAGCCTGGATTGGTCACGTAGGGAATCCAGATAACGGGCCCTAATTTTGACCCTATTTCTCCAATTGGTTCTCTACATTAAATCAACATGTAAATTTGAATCCATAGAGTTATGAATCATGAGGCAAGCAACAGACCTAAAGTCAGGAAAATTTGAGTTCAAATCCATCCCTAGACATTTCCTAGCTATGTGACTGAGAAAGTCTCTTGACTTCTAACTGCTTCAGTTTCCTCAACTGCAAAATGGGGATAATAATAACACTTAACTCCCAGGTGGATGAGAATCAAATGAGACATTTGTCAAGTGCTTTTTCTGGTGCCTAGCACATGATAAGGACTATATAGATGTTAACTATTATTTGTTATTATACTAATAGCTAAAAAAATCATTTCCTGTAGGAAATGGCACATGAAATGAGCCATGAAGGAATCTAGGGATTTTAAGAGGTGAGATCGGAGAGAACGGCTTCCAGGCAAGAGATACAATCTATCCTGATTGGTAGATGCTTGAGCACTTTGTATATTATCCAAGTTATTTAAAAATAAACTTTATTTTATCAAAAGATAAAAATTTTTTAAATTATGTAAATTTCTCTCTTCCTGCTGAGTTTTGTTGGTAATATGTGGAAATGTTAATGATTAATGTGGATTTCTTTTATATCCTGCAAATTTGCCTAATTTATTATTTCACCTTTTATTTTAGTTGGACTCGGATTTATTTAGACCAAAATATGATAAACTGTACTCTACTACGCCCTTCTCCCCCCAAAAAATTTTTCAATTTTATGGACTTCAGAGAAAAGGCAATTCCTATGGTCAGAGTCTGTCTTCCCTGGTTGTAAGCCAGATATTATAGAAGCAGTGATCACTGGGAACCAGTCTGAACTGTTTCCTCTGAGGGGCAACTGAGTGGATTGAGAGCCAGGCCTAGGGATGGGAGGTCCTAGGTTCAAATCTGGCCTCAGACACTTCCTAGCTGTGTGACCCTGGGCAAGTCACCTAACCCCCATTGCCTAGCCCTTACTACTCTTCTGCCTTGGAACCAATACACAGTATTGATTCTAAAATGGAAGATAAAGGTTTTAAAAAAGTGTTTCCTGGGGGCAGCTGGGTAGCTCAGTGGATTGAGAGTCAGGTCTAGAGACAGGAGGTCCTAGGTTCAAATCTGGCCTCAGATACTTCCCAGCTGTGTGACCCTGGATGAGTCACTTGACCCCCATTGCCTACCCTTACCAGTCTTCTGCATTGGAGCCAATACATAGTATTGACTCCAAAACGGAAGGTAAGAGTTTAAGGGAAAAAAAAGTATTTCCTCTGTCCTCTTAGCAAAGAGGTAGGGAGCATGTGCATCTACATTGGAGGTGCCCTTCTGACAAAGATCCATTCTGTGTAATCTCATCATTGTGTGGGGAGTTCTTATCAAAGTAATCAGGGTCCCTGAGAAAGACACTGAGGATCCACGATACAGTTATCCTTCTTGGTCATTGCTCTAGTTCTTCACCTGGGCTGTCCCGTACAACAAGGCCATGCAGAAGAGGGCCATATATTTTGTAGAGATGGATAAGGTCTTTTTCTTACTTTATACTTCAGTGGTAGAGATTCTAAGGCAACAAAGGCTACTACCAGAGGAGGACTCATTAGAGAATGAGAAAAGTGACCACCTGGGTAGCCCACGAGCCTAGAACTAGAACTATGGACCAGCGATCTGCTCCTAAGGATACAAAACTAACAGCAGGTCACCACAAAAGTACCAGAACTATCCAAACAGTGATAAAACAGAGATGCTCCATAGATAACAGATGAATAAATTACTCCAGGTGTCAGACAGTTCTCACTAGTGGAATGGATGCAATGTGTACTTTGTATGGAACACAAACATGCAATGTTACATATCACATATGATCTCTTTGTGTTTTCTACAGTATTGTACAATGTTGCATTCCAGAGGATGCTGGGTATTTTCGTGTAACAACTATACTTTATCCCTTTTCTACACTTAACTTTGTAACATTACATATGACTTCATTATATGTTGTTTCATCGTGTATTCCATGAAACTTTGGTACCGAATGGGATGTTCTATAACCCTGCGGATAGTTTGTATAACTGAGAAATTGTCTGTGACTAAGTTACAGGCAAAATAATGGATATTGGGATGTGCTCTATTGAATTGTACCCATGTTCCTGATGGGATTTGCTGAGATTGCTAATTCTTTTTTGCTGAGAGGACAGTGGCAACAGGTCAAAGGTTTTTTGCTTTGATTATAGAAATAGAGGGCAAAGGTTGCCAACTCTTTCAACCTTTCTGTACTGTTATTACTACGTGCCTGATAGGAAATATAAGGACAAATAAAATATATCTTTGTGCTTATCTGTTTAACCTTGCTTTTAGAAAAATTAACTGAAATACGGGCAGAGGGACATACACTTTAATCTCTTTGAGGGTGGCGGCAGTAAGAGTTAAAAATGATTTAATGTGGGGGCAGCTAGGTGGCAAAGTGGATAGAGCATCAGGCCTGGAGTCAAGAGGACCTGGGTTCAAATCTGCCCTCAGATATTTCCTTGCTGTATATGACTCTGAGCAAGGCATTTAATCCCGTTTGCCTATTCTTTGCTCTTCTATCCTAGAGTTAATATTAGAGCAGAAGGCAAGAGTTTGAAAAAGAAAATCATTTACTTGAACCCAGGCAAGAACAATAACATGAGAACTTTCCGATTGGACCAGGGGCTTCAGTTAAACAAGAGCTTGATAGCCACTTTAATGTGCCTTTTGCATATCAACAAACTAGCAAAAGTGCTTTAAAATTTTTTATCAAGGTTTTTTTACCCAAAGGTATGATGGTCTCAAAAAAAAGTTAAAATTAAAAAACTAAAATATAGCCACAGGAAGAAGTGATTTGAGTCAAAAATATAAACTTCAGTGGCAGTGGTTTGATGGGTAAGAGGCTAATAGTCTAGAGACAGAACAAATGATGGTGGAGTGGAATGACTTTTGGGTAAGGAACCATCCGAAAGAGCTAGAAGAGGTCAAGTCAAGAAACAGTGAGGCATAGCTTGTTGTCAGTAGATAGAGTCATGAGAGATATTCCAGCCATGACAGAATTTTAATGTGCCAAGAAACTATTCTCTTGCCAACTGGCCTCTGAGTCTATAGAAGACCGTATCCTTCTTATATGGGGGGAGAGGTTTTGAGATTCTATTGCTTGATTTTCTCTATTATTTACTTAATACTTATGTCTGAATTGAATGCTTTGTAACTTGATTTATGGTTCCAATTTAGTCTGTTCATAGAGAATCCACTAACAGAAGCTCAAGTCATGATTATGGTTAATAAAAACACCCCATACTCAATCTGTAGTAGCAGGGGTTCCAGAAATCAGTGGGATCCCTGTTTAAAATAAAATAAAAATCAAGGAGAGAGAGATTATCAGTTGAAGGTATCAGGGAAGGCATCTCAGAGGCAGTGGTTGCTACTGACCTATGTTCAATATAGGTGGTAATATAAATCTCCCCTTTCCCACTAAATACAAGGAAGGGGAAGTGTTGGCCACTCACAGACTTCTCCATTGGCTGACTTTTTTCTGACTCTCTGAATTCACCAACATCAGCTTCTCTCAGTGCCTGGGGTCTTCTTATGTGGAATATCCTCTACCCCTTTTCTCACTGATGAGTACCTCCTGGGGCTTCCATTTCGGTGATTGACCCAGGTAGACTATGCTTTATTCCCCTTCTCAGTTCTGCTCCTGATTCTTAGATCTTTACTACAATTCTCCCACCCTTCTGAGGTCCCTTTTGTGTGTTGTCTTCCCCCAGTAGAAGGTAAACATCTTGAGATGGGGACTATCTTTCTTTTTGTATTATAATTGTATACCCAGAGCTTATTTGCTATCAGAATTAAAAGGAAAAACAGGTTAACAGAAGGAAATATTTGCAAAAAGTTTCTCTAGTAAAATACATAAGGAGATTTCAAATTTAGAAGGACCAGAATCATTCCCCATTGATAAACGGTCAAAGGATATGAACAGGAAGTTTTTATTTTATTTTAGTTTAGTTTAGTTTTTTGCTTTCTTTTTAACAGAAAGTTTTTAAATGATGATATCCAAGGCACCAGCAAACATTTTAAAAATGCTATCAGAGAAACACAAATATAAGGCAATTTTGAGGTTCTACTTCACATGCATCAGATTGGAAAAGCGGGCAAAAAAAAAATGACAACTCTTGGAGAGATTGTGAGAAAGTAGGCATACTGATGCAGTGGTATAGCCTTTCTGGAAATCAATTTGGAATTATTCTCTAATAGTCACTAAATTATTCATATCTTTCACTAAGCCTCTACCCCAAAGAGATCAAAGAAAGAGAAAAGGGATCCATATGTACAAAAATATTTATATCAACTCTTTTTTGTAATTGCAAAGACCTGGAAACTAAAGAGGCATATATCTATTGGGAAATGCCTAATTAAATTATGATACATGGATGGAATGGAACATTGTGGAATAAGAATTGACAAAGGTTTTTTAAAAAGGTCTAGATAACTGAAATTCTATATCGCTGTCATACTATATCTCCATGCCAACTTGGTGCTATTTCCCAAGGTCATCTATTTCCCCTTTTGTCCAATTAACTTATAGTATACTCCAATGCCAAATCATGCTTCTTTCTCCAATAATGTTCCCCAAAATACTTTGTCATGCTTCCTTCCCTCTATCTCCCTCCAACCACAGTTCTTGGATTCCTTCATTTGCATGTGCCTTTTTCAGTATACAGAGTTTGATATTCTACTCTTTTTTTTTTTTTAATCTGGCCTGTGTTTTCTGAAAGAGATATGCTCATCTATAGCTATGACCTAGTCACAAACCAGTCTTGGTAATAACTTCTGAGTTCAAATTTGCCTCCTTGTATTAGGACTTGTAATTTATTTGTTGTCTAAATTATGGGCATGTGAGGTGGCGGGTTGAACAATTGGTTCCTTTCTTGGATTTTGTCTCTTCTAAAATCCTGGTTGTCTCATTTATTATTGTTCCTCCTCTGCAGTTTCTCCACTTTACAGTGGGTGATATATGATGATATATATAATTTGGATGATATATGATATATAGAATATCTTATCCCTCTTATAATTTAAAGCCCTTTTTATTAGATTTGCAAAGGTGGGAGAGACAAACATTTATTAAGGACCTATTATGTGTCAGGTACTTTGTTAAGCACTTTATAAATACTTTATATGTATTTATATATATGATCCTCACAACAACCCAGCAAAGTAGATGCTATTATTTTTTAAATTTTTTTAAAACCCTAATATCTTTTATATGTATGTAAATATATCCTCCTATATTAATTTTATTTGTTACAGGGCTAGGCAATGGGGGTTAAGTACTTGCCCAGGGTCACACAGCTGGGAAGTGTCTGAGGCCAGATTTGAACCTAGGACCTCCTGTCTCTAGGCCTGGCTCTCAATCCACTGAGCCATCCAGCTGCCCCCTAGATGCTATTATTTTGCTCATCTTATGATTGTAGAAATGGAGGCGAGCATAAGATAAATGACTTGCCCAGGGTAAGAGCTAAGAAATGTCTTGGGTCATATTTAAACTCAGTTCTTCCTGAATCCAGGCTCAGCACTCTTCTACTGTACCTTCTAGACAACCATTAAATGCATCCATACCAGTCTTTATTAGACACACTCCATTTCTGGTTGGGAATCTGACATTCTATAATTTATATTGTGAATCAGAAATTCAAAAAACACATTCATAGTCATTCAATTAGTCAACAAATATTTATTCAGTGTGTACTCTCTACTAGGCATTGCACTAAACCCAGGATCCCAAGCCTGGGGGCAAAGGCCCCTCACCCCCCAAGTGCAAGATGGAACATTGTGTCTGAGAAACAATATGGAAGCCACTTTCACTAGAACATAGATTAGATGAGGGAGAAGAATGTGTAATTAGCCAGGAAAGATTGTTTGGAGTCATATTATGAAGAACTTTAAATGCCAAACATAAGTTCTGCTCTCTTCTGATGCAGACATTTCTGAATAGCACACTAGAGCCGGCATAAGGTTCTAGAAGACAAAGAGAGAAGTAAAAGAGAAAAAGTTGGTGTCAGACACCAGAAATATTTGTGTTTAGTTTAAGATCCGTTTTCCTTATTTCTCTATTACTTAGATTTACATTTAAGCTGATATCAGTCTTTTCTGAGTTTAGGAACCACCATCATTTCCTTACCAAAGTCAGTTGTTGAGCACACATCATGTATTTTCCTTTTTTTTTTTTTTATTTTATTTATAAAACTCTTACCTTCTGTCTTTCTCACACTCTAAGACAGAAGGGCAAGGGCTAGACAAATAGGCTTAAGTAACTTGTCCAGGGTCATACAGCCAGGATGTATCTCTAGTCATATTTGAGCCCAGGTCCTTCTGATGCCAGTCCTGGTGCTCTCCACTGCTGCCCTCACACAACATTTATTTTCTAAGATCAACTCGCAAACTCACAAAAATTTAATCAATTATGTTTTGTAACATGTAAACTATTTTTCCAGTACAAGATGTTATAGAATGTTAATTCTAGTCTCAGAATTCAAGTGAAAGGTGGTTTGAATAGTATCTTTCCTGTATAGGGGGACTGTAACCATTCAGCTGCTCCTAGATAGTGGAAGAACAGATTCCTCTCTCTTCCAAGCTTACTGGTCATAGCTCTTATTGGAAGGGATGGTACCAAAGGGTGGACTGAGGAGCTAGAGATAGAGCTTTTGAGAGTTGGAGAGTGAGGAGTTTTAGGGATCTGGGCTTCCCATAAGCATAAAGCCTAGAGAAGCTTCTATCCTGGGCTGGTTTCCCATTGATCTCCCTTTTTGTTATTATAAGAAGTCCAGGAAACAGCTTGCTTCCTTTGGTTTAGTTAAATATTAAGCCTGTTATATACAAGTGATTTTTAATGAATTAATAGTCAGCTAGATGAGGATTTTTAATGGTATGACAAGTGGTTCTCTCTCTGCCTTTGGGCTTTTGATCAACATTTTTAACAGCCATTTACATGAAGGCTTAGAACATAAGCTTTAAAGCTGTGAGGGATTTTGTAAAAGAGGAAGCTAAAAACCAGAAAACTTAAATGACTTACTCAAGTAGTAAGTAGCTGAAACAAGGATTTGAACTCGGGTCTTCTAATGTCAAATCCAGAGCTTTTTTGCCCTGCACCATGCTTATCAAATTTTTGGACGAGGAATTCATGAGAAGCAAAACAAACTCTTAAAGAGCGGGCCAAAAAAAGAAAGAGAGAGAGAGAGAGAGAGAAGGAAAAACATAAGAGGATAGGATGGAGGGAAAAACACAATAATTATAACTGTGAGTATGAATGGAATGAGCTGACCTACAAAATGGAAGAGGATAGCAGAGTAGATTAGAAACCAGAATCTAACAATATGTTGTTTATTATAAACACACTTGAAATAGAAAGATACAGTTAAAAGTAGGTGGCTGAGGCAGAATCTAGAGCAAAATACTTCAGCTGAAATTAAAAAAGCAGAAGTAGCAATCATGATCTAAAAACCACAGCAAAAAATAAAAATAAAAACAGACCCGATTAAAAAGGATAAGGAAATAATATGAAACTTATGGATAAAATGAAGCTGAGACAGGTGATATATTGAATGACAGAATCAAGATCCAAAAAAGTATCAAGTCAAAAACAGAAAGGGAATATGATATATAAAGTCCTGCACTTGTGGTTTTTTTAAAAATACACAAAAACAAGACAGGAGATCATGAGAAGAAAAATTTCTATGGCAAAAAATCCAGGAATTAATTATTCATATAATAAATTCATAGATATTAATTTTTCATAAAATGAAATATTCATAGAACTTGAATTGCAAGTTCTCTGGGTCAGTAGTGCAAAATGGCTCTCAAAAAAGTTAATGCAAGTTTTGGCCTCTAAGAGCAATATGACTGCCACAAGGGAGTCAATATTCAATATAGCAAATGTTTATTAAGTGCCTACTCTATTAAAGCTCTGTGGTAGATGTTCAAGTTATAGACATAAAAAAATGGCAGTCTTCACTCTCAAGAAGCTCACATTCCAGTAAGGAAAATGATCATCTACAGTACACAAATAACTACAGAGCAAGAGAAAATATTTCAATTCCTAGAAAACAAAAGTTGCTTAATAAGAACTTTGAGGAAATGTATACTTAAACACACACACACACACACACACACACACACACACACACACACACACACACACACACATATTGCCTTCCATCTTAGAATCAGCACTCTGTATTAGTTCCAAGGCAGAAAAGTGATAACAGCTAGGCAATGGGGGTTATGTGACTTGCCCAGGGTCACTCAGGAAGTGTCTGAGAACAAAGTTGAACTCAGGACCTTCTGTCTGCAGGCACTTCTGTCTATTCACTGAGCCACTCAGTCTCCCCAAAATACTGTATGCTTCTAAATGGAGATATGAAAGGTTTCATGAGGAAAGTAGCTGAGCAGGGCCTTGAAGGAATCTCAAAAAGCAAAGCTATAATGTTTCTGATTGGGAAATTGGGGAGGAGGGTGGCATTTGCAAATGCAGAAACTATAGATATCAAGCTAAGATCAAAGAATAGCAATTAGCCTATTTCCACTTGCCCATAGGGCACATAAAGGTAGCAGGCTCCAAGGCAATATGACATAAGAGGGCAGGGTGAAATCAAGAAAAAGCATATTAGTTTGACCTATATATAGGAGAGTAGATTTAAAGCTAGAAGGAAATTTAGTGGTCATATGATCCAACTCTTTCATTTGAAAGATGGGGAAATTTCAGCTTCAAGAGGATGTCATTTCCCCAAGTTAGAATTCAATAGGGTGTAGATTAGTGATTCAGTAGACTGAGAGCCAGACTCAGAGAAAGGAGGCCTTTCCACTCTTCTGCCTTTGAACCAATACACAGTATTGATTTTAAAATGGAAGTTAAGGGTTTTTTGTTTTTTTTTTGGTTAAGATTTAATCCCAAATTTTCTAATTTCAAATCCAGAACACTTTCCATTACAGAAATCATTTATATGAAATGGGATACCATGACATAATGCTCAATGGATACCCAGATGGATCTGAAATGCTTCCCTTTAATGATGTGGATAATCTGATACCTGCTCATCATCGACAATTGAGTCTTCCATTGAGTTCATCAGAATACCCCTTGGAGCCCTTCCTTACTCCAGTAATTTGTAGGGGCCACCTAACAACCTATAGCCTTCTACTTTTGCCAGCCCACTTTTACCATTTTTCCTCTTTTTACTTCAATTCTTTAAAAGTTCCTCGTTTGTTATTTTGCAGAATGCAAAATAACACCATATGACCCCGCACTGATTTCTATGTTATAATCATTTTCAGATCCTCAGATTGATACTTCCTATTTCAGTCACAATTTTCCTTCCTCCTTCCTCCCATTCTCCCTCTCTCTTTCCCTGCCTCTCTTCCTCCCTCCCTCCTTTCTTTTTTCTTCCCTCCTTTTTAAAGGAACACAGCTAAGGCAGAAAGTTGCTTTGCATGACTATACATATTTATAATGGGTTTTGGTTTTCCTTGAGAGGGAGAAAGGATGGAGAGAACTTAGAACTGAAAATAAAATTTTAAAAAACTCTAAATCTTCTTGAGGCAATGTGATATTCCAGGATCTCATGAAGCCAACTAGATACAACACACAAGAACAGCCAGAGAAACCTTACCAACCATAGACTCCCTCTTCAGTTTGGCCTTTGGGTTGGATCTCCTCATCACAGCAGCAAAAATCTTCAACAAGAATCTTTTGTTGCTCTATCAACTGCACCACCTAGCTGCTTCTTGAGAAGCAGACATTTTCCTCTTTGCCTTGCTTTATACTTATGGTCAAAAGATTACTAATTATCTCCTTTGTTATATTAAAGGAATCTTGAATGGTTTTGCCATATGGAAGGACATCTTGAGGAAGAGAAATTTCAAGACAACCTTTTGCTTGAACAAATCAAACACATCGTCATAGTTAACAAATGGGTGGAATGTTCTCATCTTTCTGCTAATGACATAAAGTTAAGAGGGTGGCACACAGTCAAACACGGCTTGTTTAGCCAGCATGTTCCCTACTAATATATGTCCTCAGTGAGATATTTCACTAGAATTTGTCTATATATAGGAAAGGAGGCTTACCAGTCAGCAGCTGATATTACCTTGGTTACCTTTTGGGGAGACATCAATAACATTAAGATTTTTTTCCATGTTTTGGATATCTTCCTCCTTCCTCCTTCATTTACCTTATCGATGAATAATCCTTGAGTGCCTTCACAACGGACACATCTGCTATGGATCTCCTCGATGTGTACTTGGTACAACACACCTGTTTTTCCATTTTTTATCTTTTTTAGTGGCATTTCTGTCATCCACCCAGTATGAGATTCAATGAAATGGTTATACTATATTTAATGGCGAAAACAAATTCTGAAAAATTTTGCAGTTTCCTTTTTTTTTGTTTGTTTATTGTCCTCATTCCATTGTCAATCTTAGGTTCCCTCAGGATCTTTCCTAAGAAGCATTTTAGAATGAATATGGAGGAAAAACAAAATTTGGTAAGACTGAATAACAATCATCCCGAAGGAATTGCTCCTAATTTTCTATAATCCTTCTTTACACAATTTTAAAAAAAATATTTAACCAGGGCTGCCTTTGGCAGTCCTATCTCTGCCCTTGTCGAGGCATCTTTTAGTCTTTTAGTTACATTATGGCAATTGATTTACATCTGTTAAAAAATTTTTTTAAGTTCTGTAAAAAATAGTAAACAAGCAATTATGATTGGTCAATATCCATTTTTTGCTTATAGTAATTTCTTTAAAAAGATCAAGTTTGAGTCATATAATTGCATGCCACATCATTTTCACATTGTTTTCTACTAGATTTCTTCTAATCCTATCTTGGCTCTAAATTGATTGACTATACAAAGCCAATCATGGGATGTCTCCCATATCAATATTTGTTCATGAGAAGCAACGTGAAGTGAATAGAGCTAGTCTTGGGAAGATCTAAATGGAACTATCACCTCTGACAGACCAGCTGTGTGACCCTGGTCAAGTCCCAATCTCTCAGGGCTCCAGGGAACTCGTCAAGAACATAAAATACAGAAAACGTGCTGCCCGTAGAAGGAAATTTCCCAAGCAGGAACACCTTAGACCCAAGCCATCACACGTCTCATTTCTATCCCATCTTCTATTCTTCACTTCCAAATCTATTCTTCCTTCCCTCTCCCCTCCCCAGGAAGGTATCCCTTTTAATGAATAAAAGCCCTTAGTAAGCACTTACTCTGAGCAGGGACCCTCCCTGCCCTCAAAGAGCTGACATGTTAAGGAGGAAAATGAAATGCTCGCCCTGTGGACGGGGAGCAAAGAGTTTTAGGGGTTGGCAGCAGGGAGCTGGGAGAGTCGGACAGCCAGAGGGAAGGTGGCCCTAGCTGTGGCCCAAGCCTTGGCCTGGGGTGACCAGACCCATGCTGGCATCCCCCCGAAGGCTGGTATCTGCCAGGGACGGGGAAATCTAGTCCTGGGCTAAGCCTGGGCACTGCCTCTTCCTTCCCCGCTTCCACGCTGAAGCTTCCCACCTTTCCAAGCTATCCCATCTCCCCGCTCTCTTCTCGGGGCCCGGATGCGGAGCTTTCTCTCCCCTCTTTCCACAAGGTTAAAACTGGGCCAAGGGCAGCCGTCTGCCTCCGCATACGGCTCTGAGACCTGCTTGAAGATTTTATTTTTCATGATGAGCATTTAGGAGACGGAGCAGGACGGAAGCCACACAGAGGCTTGTACACCAACAGGAAAAAAAACAGGAAAATGAGCGGTTAGGAAAAAACCCTCTTGAATGGGTTTCCAGGAGTGTGATTCTACGGGACAGCGATCCTCCCCCACACACCTACTCTCTCTCTTTCTATAAAGCACGAGAACAAGAATGAGAACAAAGACCACTCGGCAGAGGCCAGGAAGGTCAGCAGAGGCCGCTCCATGGGCCTCAGCAGTGCCTGGACGATAAGGAGGAACGTCCAGAACCCCACAGAGGGAGGAACCCGGGAATGGAGACAGAAAAATCCCGGCTCCCCCCTTGGGCTCTCTTCCAAGGAACAGATTTCAAGGTGGTCCTGAACTATTCACACTGTTATTTGTCTTCGTTCCTGGGTTCATTTTATATATTTGAATTCAAACAACCCAAATGTTCCCAGGCTGGATGCTGTGATTTATTGGCCTTCGGTGAAGGGCTCATTCCTGCATTAACAGGACAAAAAGGGTTCGTTTTGTCCGGAGGCGTCCGATGAGGCTGTGGAAGGGGAGGTCAGGCGGCGGGAAGGCCGGGAGAGGCAGACGGACAGACGTCTTTGAGAAGGCCGTCGTGACGGGCTGCCCGCGATCACTGACTCGCAGCAGCTCCACGGCTCCTCCTCTTCTCAGCTGCCCGAGCCGACCACGAGGGGAGCGCAGAGGCCGCCGGGGACAACTCGGAGCCGGTCAGAGAAGCCCAGCGAGGCCGGACGGCGCCACCCCCACCCCCAGCTGACGAGGATTCCCGCCGGACAAAAGAAGCTGAGGCCGGTGGAGCTCATCTGTGGAAGACGCCATAACTCGTGCGAAGAGAGCGGTGCCGGGGGGAGGAAGAGGAGGGGGAGGAGCCGGTCCACAGGCGCCGTCCGCAACTCAGAACACGGACTCCACGTTGCCCATCTCCACGCAGACCGTCTTCAGCTGTGAATAATACTCCATGGTGATGCGGCCGTTCTCTCTGCCAAACCCTGAAAGAGAGCGAGGCCGGGTGAGGTGGGAGGCCCCAGGCAGAGAGTGGACATGGCCACCCGCGTCATGTGGAAGGAGGAAGGGTGCGTGCGTGGGTGCGTGTGTGCGTGGGTGTGAGCACACGTGTGTGCGTACCCCGCCAAGAACCCTTGGGGGTCTCTGGGCTCCTTTTCAGCCCCCCTTTCCCCGGACAGCCCACCTGACATCTTGTAGCCCCCAAAGGGCAGCTCCACCGGGCTGACGTTGTAGTTGTTGATGTAGCACACGCCGGCCTGGAGCTCGGCCACCACGCGGTGAGCCCGCTGGAGGTCCCTGCAGGGGAAAACAGTCGCTGAGATCCACGTCTGCGAGCCGTCCAGGCTTCTGAGGGGATTTAGCCAGAGGAGGGCCCGGAGAAGCTGGTTCTCCTTCCAGAAGGGCTCTAGAAGGCCCCGGGCCTCCGGGCAGAGATCAGGGTTTGGGTTTTATAAGTTCACGTCAAAAACCTTCCCAAAGGGCAGCTGGGTTCGGACAGCGGCCAGAGTGCCAGACCTGGAGAGGGAGGTCCTGGGCTCAAATGTGGCTGCAGGACCCTGGGCAAGTCCCGGGCGCCCCCGCCTAGCCCGCTCTTCTGCCCCAGCACTGATCCCCAGCCCTGGCTCTGGGCCAGAAGGTGAGGAAACCAGGCTGCCCATCCAGGTGGGGAGCCCGTCTGCCTTCATGGCGACACGGCCACACCGAGGCCTGCAAGCTCACCCTCTTCAACTCCCACACCAAAAATGGGGATTCTCCCTTGGGTTCGGGGCTGACAGCAGTGGCCAACCTCCACGAGGACTCAGCTGGCCTGACCTCCCCCACCAATGAGTGCCTGCCGAGCCTGGGAGGGTCATGGGATGGGCCGCCACTGGGGCTCCCGGCCCAGCACACGTTCCCCGTCTCCCCCGTCTCCTCACCTGCCCCCCTTCCCAGGTGACATCTCCCACCCATGGCCCTCGCCTTGTGTGTCGCCACTCCAGGCCGGCCTCCCTGCCTTCCTCAGTGGCTAAAGAAGGTCGCCCTCCTCTAAACACCTGGGGCGGCCTCTCAGATCTCAGATAAAATCCTTTTGGGGGCATTCGGGTCCCTTCATGGCCTTCAGCCCCCACATGCCTGGGCAGCCTTCTCGCGCCTCCCTGCCCATCAGACACTCTCCATCCAGCGGCCCAGCCTCCCACAAGGGGCCCCATCTCCGGCCGTGGCCACATCCTCCAGGCCTGGAAGGTCACCTCCTCTCTGTCTCCTGGACGCTTTGGCTTCCCTCAAGTCCCAGCTTATCCCCAGCCTGTGGGATTTTTACCAAGAAAAGCCCTTCTTGACCCCCTCCCCATACGAGGGCCCTCCCCCTGCTGAGGGTCCCGGGGCCTTGTGTGTGGGTTTCCCCCATTAGTCGGGGAGCTCCTGGGGTGCAGGGCCTGGCACCCAGCAGGTGCTGTACAAATGGCCCTCCTTGTGCCACGTGTGGGGCACAAACACGGAAGACGCCCCATTAGAGGCCTGGCCCCAGCGGCCCTCGGACACACAGCCTCTGACCCGCTGCCCAAAGGCTGGCCATACCTTGTGAAGACACCGGCCGCAAGTCCAAAGTTCGTGTCATTGGCTCTCCCAAGGACCTCTGCCTCTGTGTCAAAGGGCAAAATGGCCATCACTGGCCCAAAGATCTCCTCCCTCACACACGTCATGGTATCTTCGCAATTTGCTGCAAGCAAACAAAACAAAATGCAGCAAAAACAGACTTTCGTGACGTGGCAACGCTTTCTGATATGATACCTGAAAGAATTCTCCTTTACTGTTGAAAGAAGCCTTTGTTTGCAGTTACATTCTTCTTTATTTAAGAAGAAAGTATGTAATAAATTTTAAAAGCTCATAAAAACAGGTCAATGAGACTTAATTATTCACTTTATGATGAAATTAATGCAAAATTCCTCTTAATTTTAAGCTACTCTAATAGTATGACTGAACCTTCATAGGCCTACACATGAACAGTGATTTGGATCAGAGGTGAGCAAACTATGGCCAGGGGGACACACCTGCCCACCTTTTGCTTTTGTAAAAAACATTTTTGGCTCGACTGCTATACAAAAGCAAGTTATGGCTCAAACTGAAGACTGCCAACTCCCAACTTAGAAGAGAACTTCCATCAAGTGGGACTGTCCATAATGAAAATGCTGCAAGACAAGGGCAGCATTAAGAGACTTCTCCCCAGGTGAATGATTACATTATAATTAGTCTAGATCTAAATTCTTACTGTTTTCTAATACCCTGAAAATGCATAATCCATAGGACAACTATTAACTAGAACATTTAATTCACCCAAACACATCATTATTTACAGAGGATAATAAAGCAAGCTATAGTGCCAGACTGTCTTGCCAATCGTGAGCTCTGCAGACAAGAACTATCATATGATAAAAAAAAAAATGAGGGGGATGAAATAGGCTGCCCACCTCCAGAGAAAGTGTTATGGATTCATCTGTACAGATTGAGGCTTTTCTTTTTAAAGACAGAGCTAATGTGGAAATTTGTTTTGACTGATTATACATGTTTGTAATGGGTTTTATTTTTCTTGCTTTCTCAACCGGGGGAGAACAAAGGAGAGAATTCAGAAATGAAAATAGGATAAGATAGTAATGAAACACATAGGGATGGGGGGACGGGGGGAGAAAGCTGGCATAATTCTTGCCTACAATTTAATTCACCAAGGTGAATTAAAAAATTTTAAAAAGTGAATAAAAGTGGACCTTTAATCAGAAGTAAAAATGGCCTGTAGTTACCTATAAATCGCAAGAGAATAAAGGTAGGATTAGGTTACATCTATGTCAAAGAATTTTTCTTAGCTCTTAGTTCATGGTTTTTAACTCTAAGTTGAGAATTTCATTAAGAGGTGGCCTATTTTATTTCCAAGATTAAAATGCACCTATAAGATACTCGTGTCTGTCCCAGCCTTTATGTCTGATTTCTTTAAATTATAAATACAAAAAAAATCACCACTCCAGAATTTGTTAAAATTTAGTTTGTTCTTATCTTTAAGATAAAGTCTATTAGCCCATCATAAATGTTTATTAGATCCAGAAATGCACAAAGGCCATTAGTTAAGGCTATTTTGTGGTGTGTTGGGGTACAAGGTCAGTTTACAGTACTTAACTAAGATTCCTGAGCAAGGAAGAAGTGGACAAGAGGGCCTGAGTTATCTTGTGTCATCACGTTCTCATCTTCCAAAAGCACACGATGAAAGTTCTTCCTTTTTGAGCTTAAAGATAATTAAGCTATAGATATGTCTATATCTACATATTTTTTCAAACTTTTCCTTCTGTCTTAGAATCGATACTATCCATTTCAAAGCAGAAGAGTGGTTAAGTGATGAGTGTTAAGTGACTTGCCCAGGGTCACACAGCTGGGAAGTGTCTTGAGATCAGATTTGAACCCAGGACCTCCCGTCTCTAGGCCTGGCTCTCAATTAATGAGCCACTTAATTGCCCCTCTGGATATAATACTTAAAGCTTTCCTGGGCAGTTCCCTCCATCTCCCAAGGTTGTTTTCAAAATCAAATGGCATCATCATCGTCAAGTATTTATCAGCACTGTGCCTGGTCCATAGCAAGCACTATATAAATGTTAGCTATAATTGTTGTTGTTATTACTCTCCAATGTGTATAAAATGCTGTTAATGAAGGTTAAAGTGACGCAGACCCTCAGGGCCGCCACCTCTTGGTCGCAGGAAGGGCCTGAGAAACACACTTTCAGACACAAGCAATACGGCACAACCCACGTCTGGGAGCCCTTCTGCTAGAGGAGGAGGAATGGCACACAACGCTTTAGAACAGTACAAAAATGTGTTTTTCTTCATTTGTTACAAGAAGGACATTTTGAGGCAGTAAGAGGGGCAATGGAATAGTGATAATGAAGCAAAAAAGAAAAAAAGGCAACCGATAAAACATTTTCCAAAAGCCACCAGAGAGCAGAAGGAAGCCAAGAAGGTGGCAGGCGACAGCGCTCTTTGTAGGTAGTAGGTGGTGTTCGTGTTTGTGGATGATTTCCTAGTTGATACTTTCTTTAAAAAACCGAACAAACTCCCATAAAATGCCCGATCGGAAGGGCAAGAGGCATACCCAGGATGCAAGGCTTCATGTAGTATCCGTTCTTTAACTTGGGGTCCTCCGGTACGTACACGTCGCCGCCACACAGCACCTCGGCACCCTACAAAGAAAACCAGTATTGAGTTTATGGCGACCCAAGAGCAGGAACTTTGTGCCAGGCGAGGGATCCCCGGGGACGGGCCTGACCTCCCTTCTCCCCTCCGGCCTTTCCTCTCGCCTCTCCCAGGCCTGGGAGGCGGCCAGGACTCGATTCCCCGCTCCTCAGCACAGAGCGGCAGCGTCTGTCCATCACGGCTCCTTTTTCCTCAGAACGAGCTTCCCTGCTGGGCCTTCTCTTCCCGCCCAGCCCCATCGCTCCCCCGCCAGGGCTTCTTGCCGTCGCCCCCATCCGAAGAGACAAGATGGAAGCGAGCCTTCCGCGGCTCCCTAGACACGGCCTCTGCCGCTCCTCTCCCCTCCCTTCCCAGCCTCTGCCTCCCTTGGCAGCCAGCAGCTCCGTCTGCCCTCCGGGCTAACTCACCTTTGCCCTGGCTGTGGGCCCCGGAGCCCAGGGCCGGAGCCAGAAAGGCCCCGTGTGACGCGTGAGCCCGAGCCGGGAAAGTTCAGTGACTGACACGACCTCCTACTAGGAGGAAGGTCAGAGGTAGGATCTGAACCCAGTTCTCCCGCTCTACAGCCAGAGCTATTTCTCCCGGATCCCCCGCCTGCCTCCGAGGCTCCCTGGCCTCCTCCACGGGGACTGAGAGACGCATCCCGAGGCCTGTCCTTGGCCACCTTCTCGTCTCGGCAACGTCAACAGAAGCAGGGAGGCCCAGAGGACGGAGGCCCTGGCAGCACGTCCTCTCCTGCTCTGTCTCTGTGCGTGTCCCGGAAGGCACGTATTTAATAAACGCTCATGGAACTGGGATGGGGAAGAAGAGGACTGCTTTGGGCCATGCTGAGTCTGAGGGGCCAAAGAGATGCCCGCAGAGGCAGGTGCCCAACACTGAGCTGTACATGTTCAAGAAGGTGCCCACGGCTGGGAGTCGTGTGTGGAGAGAGCGCCGCCCCCGTGGAAGCAGAGGAGACCGCCGAGGGAGTGAGGAGAGCGTGCCCTGGACGGAGCCTGGAGGGCGGGCCAGGCTGGGCGCGCAGGAGAGAGGGCACCCTCTGCAGACGGTAAGAGTTTTAAAATGATGCATCAGGGAAATGATCATCCCTGTCTTAGAAATGAGAAAACGGAAGCAGAGAGAAGCGGAGAGGCTTGCTCAGGGTCACAAAACCAGTAAGAAACGGAGGTTGGATTTGAACTCAGATCTTCTTGGCCCAGGGGTGATACACTATCCTCTGCATCCCCCAGCAGTGCTACACTCAAAGTCTATTGATTCACAGGAAGACAAAAAAGTCAAATAAATGATAAGGACCTATTTCTGGCCAAATTAGCACATTGAGCATTGCTGAAGGAAAGGATGACTTCATTTTAACAGCATGTTTCCCTAGACAAGTTAAAATATGAAAACCCTTCTACCATCTGCTCCATAAATTCCTATCAGAAAGAACTCCCATGGGTAAAATTTCAGTCCTTTAACTAGGATTCCAAAGGAAGCAATAGATTTTCTACAAACAAAATCAGAAAAGAGAACCCAAACTGAATGTGGAGCCCTCAGGGGAAAGCTTTCAAAGTATACAGGAAAATTAATGAATAGGACTCCTTCCAACAACTCTTAATGTCAGAAATGACATGGCTAGAGGCAAAAATAACATGAGGCCTAGGGATGATTTTAGAACAAGGAATATCTCTTCACCTCACCTCAAAAGTGTGCACATCCCCTCCGAGCTCTTGAGCTCCTCCATACAAGGGAACATCCTTCTCTCCACCCGAACAAGCTGAAAAGGACCAGGATGCCAAGAATCCCTGCCCCCCGCCCAGGACCAGATGTTCCGGAGAAGTCCAAACCCCTCACACTCTTGGACTCAAGGCTAAGCTTTCTAATGGAGCAGAACAGTCTGTAACACTACCCATTCTCAAGCGGACTTAGAAGCTTTGTTTCCTAGAGGTCCTGTTTCTGATCATCTGTCATCCTTCGGGCATTTCCAATTCTGGAATAGCTGAGCACAAAAGAATGACTTCCTTAGTATATATTGTTAGAAAGTTTCTCCAAATAGAAGTCCCTCAACCATCAAATCCCATAGCTCCAACCTCTTAGGACTTTGTGGAATTCTGATTCTATCATTTAACACATTACCTATTCCTTCCAGTTTCTGTCATCCCCACATCTTATAGGAATCAATGAATAAACAATTAAGGACCTCCTATGTACCAGGCACTATGCTAAGTGCTGGTGCCTTCTATGTCTATTTAACAAGCTATTTCTGGATGGAGGGTTATAAGACTAGAGAGCTCTAAGCAGTCCCTCATCGGAAAGATCTATAGAACAAAATACAAGCAATGCCAAGCAGAGAAGACCCCAGAAATCTCGCTGTTGTCAATGCACACAATCAGAAATGTCCTTGTATGTTATCCGTCAGTTGCCTGGAAGCACCTCCATCTAGTGGCGGCTCTCAGAAGTGCTGGGGCAGAAAACAAGAACACAAGCAGCATGGGGACAGGATGCCAAGAACAAATGTTTGGGGTTTTGGTGGTGAAGATGAAGTGGGGGTGGAATAGAATTCCAATAAGCCTGAGGTTTCCCCACCATTCAATTTTATCTCCCCAAAAGTCACCTGAGGCAGAGCCCCAGGTGGTGAATTATGAATCCTGCCCCCAAGGAAGTCATTATTGGTGGGGAAGAAGTCAAAAAGGGAGTGATAAGGGAAAATAAGATTACAAAAAAGATAGAAAAATAATCATCAAAGCTCTCAGAAGGAAGAAAATCCAGAAACTTTGAACATAAGCATAAATCAGCTGTGTGGGGAAGAATGCTTCATAGGTTCAGATTAGTGGCCAGACAGAAATAAATATATAGGAGAACCAAATATTGTAATATCTGACAAAAAAAAATGAGACCCACACCTTCCTGATTTCTCACCTGTTTCTTTGCCTCTTCAATGAACCCAAGGACACGCTCTAGATGTGGCTGGTTAATGAGAGGGCCCATTCTTGTGTCTTCAAGAAGGGGGTCCCCAATCTTTATATTCTGGGTTTGTTTTACTACTTCCTCTGTGAATTTGTCCAAAATTTCCCTTTGCACAAATACTCTTGTGCCATTACAACAAACCTGGGGAGGGGAGAAGAGGAACAAAGAACATAAAGTATATAAGAAAAAAAATCACTAAAATATAAGAAGTCTAAAATGAAAAATAAAGGTTCTTTCTCTCCCTGAGCATTTTTCCAATATCAGAAAGACTATCACATGCCCCACTATATAGATAACACCCAATCAAACACACTATCCTTTATAGAAGATAAGACTGGTCTGCTGGGTTTATTATTATTTGTCTGAGCTGAGTTGTTTATTTTAAAACCATCCTGAGATCCATACTGCTACTGTCCTACCTCCATACATGAGCTTATTTTGGTGGCTTTTTTGGGGGGGGGAGAGAGGGGGGTTGGCGGGGTATTCGGACAAGGGAAAGTTGGTAAATAAAAGGATCAAGAATCACTGATTTCAATTGTGTGTTGGCTAAGGGGGATTAGGGGTGTTTGGGGGAGAGGAAAAGAGCATGAAAATGTAACTAGGGGAAAATATTAAAAAAAAAAGAATCACTGATTTCTCTCCTCCCAAAAGAAAGTGAAGTCATTAAGCTCAAATTTTGCTTGTTTCTGTTTTAAGGAGAATTATTTTTTGAACTGAAGGGGCCAAACAAAAATATACAATAAGAGAGTCAAAATCCAAAATAGGTAGGGAGAGAAAAGAGCACCTCGCTACCCTTTATTTCTCATCACCAGTCCCAAATAAACCCAGGAAGAGGGCAGCGAGGTGGCACAGTGGAGAGGGCACTGGGCTTGGAGTCAGGAAGACTCTTCTTCAGTTCAAATCTAGCCTCTTGCACTTACACTGTGACCCTGGGCAAGTCACATAACCCTGTTTGACCCTGTTCTCTTCATCTGTAAAATGAGCTGGAAAAGGACATGGGAAACTAGTCCAATATCATTGCCAAGAAAACCCCAAATGAGGTCATGAAGAATGGGACACACCTCAACAACAGGGAAAACTGGAAGTCGAAACCTCACAGGGAGGGCAGCTAAGGGGCTCAGTGGATAGAGACTGGATCCTGGGTTCAAATGTGGTCTCAGTATTCCCCAGCTGTGGAACCCTGGGCAACTGAATCCAATTGCTCAGCCCTTACTGCTCTTCTGCCTTAAAACTTATACTTAAGTGTTGCTTCTAAGACATAAGGTAAGAGTTTAAAAAAAAAAAAATGTTTTCAGGGGCAGCTGGGTAGCTCAGTAGGTTGAGAGTCAGGCCTAGAAATGGGAGGTCCTAGGTTCAATCTGGCCTCAGACACTTCCCAGCTGTGTGACCCTGGTCAAGTCACTTGATCCCCATTGCCTAACCCTTACCACTCTTCTGCCTTGGAGCCAATAACACAGTATTGACTCCAAGATGGAATAATATAATATAATATAATTATAATATAATATAATCATAATAGTATAATATAAAATATAATATAATAAATATAATATATTATTATAATATGATATAAATATAATACAACAAAACAAAATAAAATAAATGTTTTCTAAACTTCATGGTGAATGAGGCAAGTACTAGAGGACAAGAAACAAGCAAATTTCCCCATTCTCCCAAGAGAAGAATCTAGAAGTAAACACCGGTGAGCCTGACTTTGATTCCTGGCAAAATTCCAGAGTATATTATTCCAGGGATGGTTAACCAACATCTTTAATGTCTAAAAAAAGATGTGTTGATCAGAGAGCCATCAAGTGCCATCCAGGGGGGGAAGCTGAGTAGCTCAATGGATTGAGAGTCAGGCCCAGAGACAAGGTCCTGGGTTCAAATCTGGCCTCAGACACTTTCTAGCTGTGAGACCCTGGGCAAGTCACTTGACCCCCAATTGCCTACCCTTACCACTCTTCTGCCTTGAAGCCAATACACAGTATTGACTCCAAGACAGAAGGTGAGGATTAAAAAAAAAAAAAAAGGTCAGGCCAGGTCAGTGGCCTGTGATTCCATGTCCCCTTTTGGCCCGGGTTACAAATCTGAGAGGAATGTTGTCATTTACTAAGATTTTAGAAAAAGAAGGAAGAAAATCTTCTCATGCTACTTGGATGGACAAGATGGAAAAATTAATTATACTCTACAAAAGTATGATTAGAGAGATGTGGAACCGGTTAAATTTAATGGATCCAGGTCAAGTTGGAAGAAGTTCCCTAGTAAAGTATCCTTGACATTTTGCTTTTTGATATTTTCATCAGTGACTTTGATAAAGGCACAGAGGGTATATTTATAAATTTTCAGATGACACAAAACTAAGAAAGAGATCATTGAAAGCCAAAAATCTTGCTATGAAAGATGCCTTCAAGCCTGTGAAGGGCTGGGATGCGGAAGATTAGGTTTGTTCCTTTGGACCCCAAAGGGCAGTACTAGGAGAAATGAGGGAAAATTAAAGGGTCAGAATTGAGTTAAAGTTAGGTATCAGGAAAACCTTTCTAACGATTAGTTACCCAGAAGTGGGATGGGGGCCTTGGAAGGTAGTGGATTCCCCTTCCCCAGACACCTTTTATCCAAGGTTGGATGTCCACCTATACAATATGGTAGAGAAAATTCTAATTCCCCTCTCGGTTAGGGTGATATGGCCTCTGAGTCCCTTTACATTGTGAGATATTACGATTCTGTGAATGAATCCTCTTAAAAATGAAATACTTCACGGGCAACTTGGTGACTCAATGGATTGAGAGCCGTTCAAATATGACCTCAGACATTTCCTAGCTGAGTGACCCTGGGCAAGTCATCTAACCCCAATGGCCTAGCCCTTACCACTCTTCTATTGATGCTAAGACAGAAGATAAAGGTTTAAAAAATAAAATAAAATCCGTCAGAGCTAATTGTCACTAAAGCTAAAGCCAGGAAACATTGAGATTTCCTACTCACCTCCCCAGAGAGGAGCTGGACAACTGCCCAGCTGTGCTCAGCACAGAAGAACCTGTTCATTCTAGGCACAGTGCATTATCTTGGGGGAAGGTGCATACCTCGCCTTGAGAGAGGAAGTTTGCCATCATGGCTCCCTTCACAGCATTCTCTAGGTCACAGTCTGAGAAGATGATGAGGGGAGATTTGCCTCCAAGCTCCAGGGTGACAGGCTTGACTCCCTTGGACGCCAGCTCCATGATCTAACAGGACAAGCACGAAACACTCAGTGGACAATCCATCATTTCTCAGCCTCTGCCCCTTAGCCAGCTTCCTTCACCTCCTGTGGGTGCCTGTGATGCTCCCACCTTCTACAGGAATTCCCCAGGCTCCCTGGTGGCTCCTAGCTTCCTTCTGAGCCTACCCTCCCTTTCTACTGCATCTATCTTTTATTTACATCCTGCCTCCTTTCCTTCTGTCTCTGCCACTGCAATAGGAGGTCATGGAGAAGAGGGACTGTTTTAGTCTTTTTCTACATCCCTGGACCTAAGCACAGCAGTAGTGCTTAAAAGTAGGCACTTAATAAACGTCTACTAACTGACCCAACCTTATTAAAATGCAACCTTCCCCAGAGAGGGTTAATACCAAATATTGCTTAAACTTCTAAATTAGGACAGAAGAAAGGCTATATTCATACACATGACTGAAAAGGAGGGAAAAGTCCTTTCACAATTCCTACGTGGCATAGAGTGGCTAGAAGTCAGAGTACATATTAAGGTGGGAAGCACAAAGTTTATCTAAAAAATGCATTTTAAATGACTTTCTTCTAACATACCACTTTAAAAGTAGTAAGCCACTAAACAATACAGCTTAACAGTTTACTCTCTGAAATATTAAACGTGTCCTCTGAAACATACTAAAAAGAAGGAAATCATGATTTCCGCCTCAGTTTGGACGAATGCAAACATACCATTTCAGCCACCCAGAGTGTGCTGCCTGCCCACCTTTATACCACTTAGATAAGCCTAGATGTCCAGCTAAAAACACTTTCCTAACACAAATTGAAAAAAAATTAAAATCAGCGAGTGTCTAGAAAATATGGTGAGTAGGAAAAAACACATCTAATGACACTGACAAGTGCCGCCAGTTCCTTGCTCCCTAAATACCCTCCTTACATACCTTCTTGCCCGTGGGCACACTGCCAGTGAAAGAAATTTTGGCCACATCAGGATGCTGGCACAGGAACTGGCCGGTGGCGGCCCCACCCTGAACCACATTGAAGAGCCCACGAGGCACCCCGGCCTGAGCATAGATTTCGGCCAGCAGCACCGCTGACACTGGTGTGAAGGGAGAAGGCTTAAAGACCATGGAGTTACCTGCATACCAAAGAGAGGATGCTAGGAAAGATTTTCATGTTCAGTCCCCTCCCATCCATCTTTGTACTGAAGAACACAGGTCACTTTTCTCCCATCGTGGTTCTTGCCATTTAGCTCCCCTAAAAAGCACAACACTCTGCCTACCAACTCCCTTCCCTTGCCAATGTCTGCTCAGAATAGGGGCAAGAATCAATCAAAGGAATAAAAGTCCACATGCCTCCCTAACTCTCATGTTTTAGATCGATCTTCTCTTAACTTCTAGAGCAGGGGTGGGCAACCTTTTTGGCCATGAGAGCCATAAACGCCACATTTTTTTTTAATGTAATTTCGTGAGAGCCGTACAGTGCTCACAGTGTGGCTCCTGTAACAGCGCCTGAAAAAAACCTGACTTTATGGCTCCTGCAGAAAGAGCCATACGTTGCTGACCCCTGCTCTAGAGGATGACCATAAAACCACCTGCTACATTCATTGCCTCTTCTCAACCCCAACATGTGCCTTAGCCCTATTCCATCTGATTTGCTTCTGACCTTATCACTCAATGGAAATCCTCTCACCCAGAGAGCAAATGAATCCTTAACAGTCTTTTCTCGGCCCTTATTCTTCTGGCCCTGGCTCTGTAGCCTTGGAGGCTGGTGTCCATTCCCTTCTGGACAGCCTCCCCTCAGGATTCACGAGGCTTACCTCCTCCATCCTTTTTGCAAATCCTCATCCTTGTCCCACCCCCTATGAATAAGTGTACCCCAAGACTCTGTCCTGGGCCCTCTTCTCTTATCTCACCCAAATTTTTTTGGTGACTTCATTAGCTCCCATGATTTCATATCTCATCTCTCTGCAGAAGATGCCAACATCTACAAAACTAGAATCAGTCTTTCTCCTGGACTTTTGTCCTACAACCAACTGCAGGTCCCACAAGTACCTCAAACTCCAAATGTAACACAGAACTTATCTTTTCCCCAAACCACCTCCTTTTCTTAACTCCACTACTACTAATGCTTAGGGCCCCTCTACCACCTTCCTTCTCATTCAATGTACAAGCAATGGGAAGTGAGTTGCTTCAGTCCAGGCATAAGACCTGCCATGTATACAGGAGACATTCAGCCAATAAGAATTTATGGATTTAATCTTAACAGGCTGTAGTCTCCATCCTTACCACAAGCCAAAGCAGGAGCCGACTTCCAACAGGCAATCTGGAAAGGGTAGTTCCACGCTCCAATTCCAACACATACCCCAAGAGGTTCCCGTCTGGTATATCCAAACGATCCATGAGGCAGCTGGATATGCTCACCTAACAAGAAGCACAGAAGAGCAGCTACAACTCTGTTCTCCCCCCATAGCCCTCCATGATCCCTGTCTCCCTGATGTTCCCCAAGTAAAACATGCTCATTCCTGCCTCTGCCTCCCAGGTGTCCTCCCTTTTGTGCTATGTCCCCCTCTGAGCTCTAATTGTCCACTTAATCAAACCCTACCCATCCCTCAAAACAGAGTTCAATTCTCCCATCACCCATGATCATTCCCTGATAACTCTAGTCTAGACTAAATTGATCATTTTCCTTCCCAACCACATATGACATTCTGTGTGTGAAGATGCACATATGTATGTGTACACATATATTATAAATATGTAAAAACATACAAACCCCCACATACATACGTGTATACACACAAATATACGTATCCATATACAAAGAGAGAAAAAATAGGGAGAGGGGGAGAGGATATGTATATTTTGCACTAAAAAGTCTCTCGTCTTTTATTTCAGATATATCAGTCCTGTTTTTCCAACAAAACTGCAAACTCCTTGACAGCAGGAGCCATGATGCATACTATTTTTGTATCTCACATAATTCTGACTAGAGGGAATAATTAATAAATACTTCCCAAATTGCTGAATCTCAAAGGTGACACTGACCAACTTTAGCTTAATTCTCATTCCAAAAGCCAGCCAATGATATCTTGTTTTGTACAAAGAACTACAGAGAAGGAAGCTAACTTATCCAAATTAAGTCAGTGAATATAGAATAGAACTAGGAAGAACATTCAAGAAACTGAGTCTGAGGATTATCACCCAAATAATGAACTCAGATAATCAAAAATTGTTTGGAGATTGCAGTCCACTATACTAGACACTAACTTCTAAGAAATTTTCAGATTTAATGTGGAAGGCAAAAGTACAGAACATACCAGTTAATTTGAAATCACTAAACGAGATAAGGGTTTCTCCAATGAAAGGCAAAGTCATAATTCTCACTGCTATAAATGTTTCCCAAACTTATAGTTTGATCCCCAAAACCCAGTCAATGGCGTGATCTTACCTGCCATGGAACAGGCCAAGCCTGCATAATACTCTAAGCACTGCCAACATGTCTCAACATCTAATCGGGCCTCAAAGATGGACTTCCCATTGTTGATAGACTCCAATGTAGCTATTTCTTCCTTCCGTTCCTTTAGGAAATGACAAAAACCCAGCAGATTAAAAACTCAACACCTCCTAAGTTTACCCCCCTATCAACTTATGCAAAACAGACAAGCTGTCTAGTTTGTGCATTTAAAATTGCCTCCAGAAGAAAATGGAAAAAGTGATAACAAGGACTGATTACAGGGAAAAACAGAAACAATTAATATCCAATAGTTATTTCCCCCAAAATACTTGTGGGAGTGACATCAAATTCAAAATTTCACTTCAAGGTCTGTTAAGAAGAAAAGGGTTAGGAAGAAAGAATTTATTCATTTATACATATACACATATATGTATATGTATATATATATATTCACAAAGGATTATTAGAGAATTTGAAGAGAATAGCCTGACACACAATTGACAATGAAATATTTATAAATATTAACCCCTCAAATTCCATCCAAAGGAATTCAGAAGGAAGGAATCACAAAGTTAATTCTTCTATCAAACAGCTCTCATTTTATTCATAATTCTCATTCGAAGAACTATGCACAGTTCTACATTCCATAAGTATTCAGGAATATAAATATAAAAAGAAAAGCAACAAAAATAATCTTATACAGGATAATGTAAAGTGGAAGATTGGATAGACATTAAAAATCAGGTAAAAGGCAACAGTCAAGAAGAAGGAATTTTTTTCTAATTAAAAAAATATTTACATATTTTTGTAGTATATATTATATATTCTGTTTAATAATTTTATTTTTATATATAATAATTAATAATAGAATAACATAATGTAAAATATACATTATATTGTGTATTAAAATAATAAAATAATAATTAAAAATAAAATTTAAAAAGAGCATCTAGGGAACAAATTGGAAGAATGGCAATTAGGCAGCTCCCCATTGCCCTTGGGTATTACATTATAACACTTGGGAGAGTATAGTATTATTTTTTGACTCACAGGCAGACAACCTCATTGAAAGAACCCAAGCATTAATCGGATAGATCTTTATTTTAGGGAGAAGCTTGAAGTCACTGAAAGAACCATATCATAGTATTGATGGAAGAGGGTAATAGCTGGTCCATTCAATGGCATGGCAGAATCTGAGGTCCATTTTTCATTCACTGGCTTTCTCAGTGGGGACAATTAGGCCAAGCTCTTGAATGATTATAAATCTCATAGAAGACACTGAAATATTACAAGGACAGATGCAATCAATTCAGTGCCACTTGCAAACAAGAGCACCTGAAGGACACGATGGAATCTCTCACCTATTGCACTGGACGTGCTCCATCGCAAGGGCAAACACCTTTGATGAGTATTTTCTGTGTTTTAAGATTCGTTTGCTCCCAATAGTGATAGCATCACTGAATAAAGTTGTCTACAATCACATTCTCCAAGGACTTGTCTATGACTGATATATGCATCTTGATACTTTGTTAGAAGAGACCTCTAAGGTGTTTTTTTTAATCTACTCTTTTTTTTTTTTAAACCCTTGTACTTCGGTGTGTTGTCTCATAGGTGGAAGATTGGTAAGGGTGGGCAATGGGGGTCAAGTGACTTGCCCAGGGTCACACAGCTGGGAAGTGGCTGAGGCCGGGTTTGAACCTAGGACCTC
>NC_058133.1:58897840-58910538 GCF_016433145.1 Gracilinanus agilis
T
The DNA here is from genome assembly GCF_016433145.1 of Gracilinanus agilis. NCBI lineage: Eukaryota > Metazoa > Chordata > Mammalia > Didelphimorphia > Didelphidae > Gracilinanus > Gracilinanus agilis. The sequence goes on from NC_058133.1 coordinate 58,897,842, forward strand.
CTCCGCCCCCGTCCCCACCCCCACCCTGGATCTCCCCTTCCCCCCACGCGCTTTCTCCCTCTGGAGCCAGTCACCTGTGGCCGGCTCGTACGCCTCCTCGGTGCCGCTGCTGTCAGCGGGCTCCACTCGGCTCCCGCCTCGGAAGTTAAGGGCATCCCAGACCGTAAAGCTGCCGGTGTTCATGGCAGCGCGGGGGGGAAGGAGCGCACGGAATGTTGCAACGGCTACGGCGGCGGACGAGGGGCCTGCTCTGAGGAACCACATCAGGATCAGTGGAGGCGGGGCTGAGCGGTAGCGGGGCTGAACAGCAGCAGTAGTTGAGGAGATGGGCGGGGCAAGGGGCGGGTCACTCCGAACTGCGTGATCCGTCTCTGCCGCGTGTTCCTCAGCGTCTACTGGAGACTCCGCCCCCAGGGTCACTTGGTCAATTTCGGTGGGAGTATTTGGGAAAATCTACCCGCGTCCCCGGGGTGGGACCACTGCTTGACTTATTCTCTGATGCTGGCAGAAAATAAAGAAAAAGATCAGAAACCGCTGCTGATGCGATGAAACTTAAAAGTGCTGACTTTTTTTTTTTGAGGGGAGGGTGAGATGGAGGAAGGCCTGAAGCCTGCAGAAAGTCTGTTAATAAACATTTACTAGCATGGCCCTGGGAAGGGGGAGAAATGAAGGGAGGGAGGAAGAAAAGAAGGAAGGAAGGAAAAAGAGCGTAGGAGGAAGAGAGGAAAGAAGAAAGGCAGGCAAGAAGGAGAGAGGAAAGAAGGGAGAGAAGGTTTTGTTAAATGTTTATTCTGTGCAAACCGCCAGAATACAAACAGAAAAATAAGGCACGCCTTGTTTTCAAAGGGATCACATAAGGAAGATGTCTGGTGGAAAGTCCTTAGGGTTCATTTTAATGTCATTTCCACTAACAAAATCACATCCGTTTCTGATATTGAATCATTTGACAATGATAAGAACCAGAATTCTTTTTCTGAGTCTCTGTGACTGCAGCCCCAGAGGCCAGTCTTCATGGCCACAGAAGCTACTTCCCAAGGGCTGGGTGGGAAGCATGGCTAGTCCCAAAGTTCTTGGGTTGGTGATGACCATATGGGTCTGAGAGGACATGGTGGTCAAGGTGGTGATGGTGGTGGTTTGACTTGTCTGGCACAAGTCGTTCCTGCTTCAGTTAATTCCTCAGCCACAGGAGGGCAGGGGCACTGCTGTTCTCAAGTGTACATCGCCCAGGATCACCTTGGTGCTTATTAATGAACCCCAGCTCTGGAGTGAGAAGACTTGCATTCAAATTTCCACCTCTAACACTTCCTGTATAATCTGGAATCCCTTAAACCTCAATTTCTTTTTTTTTTTTTTTAACCCTTAACTTCTATGTATTGGCTCCTAGGTGGAAGAGTGGTAAGGATGGGCAATGGGGGTCAAGTGACTTGCCCAGGGTCACAAAGCTGGTAAGTGTCTGAGGTCAGATTTGAACCTAGGACCTCCTGTCTCTAGGCCTGACTCTCAATCTACTGAGCTACCCAGCTTCCCCAAACCTCAATTTCTTTACCTGTACAATAAAGAGGTTGACTTATATAATATTAAAGTCAAATAACTCTAAGGTCTCTTTTAGCCCTAGATCTATGATCCTAAGAATAGGACAGAGTCTAATAGAAGAGGCAGCTGAGTGGGTTAGTGAATAGCACTGAATTTGAAGTCTAGAAGACCTAAGTCTGAAACTTGCATCAGGTACTTAGCAGCTGAGGGTGTCAGCAAGCTGCTTCCTTTAGATTTTTAAAGTCTGGAACTGTTTTCACTTTTCTTTGGATTATCTATGCTTAACATAGTGCCCATTTTGCAGGAGCATGCTTACTTCTCATTTAGCTTTAGTTTCCGCTCCTTTATCATTTTTGTTCTTTGCTTCCTGAAAATAATTCTCCTTGATAGAAGCTAAACAGAAGCAAAATAAAAGTTAAGTAGGTCTATCTTTTCTCCAATCATTTCCATTACCCCATTTGCCCTAGGCAACAGACCTATCTTTAAAAAAAAAAAACAACAACCTTTACCTTCTGTTTTAGGTTCCAAGGCAAAAGAGTTATAAAGACTAGGAACTGGGATTAAATGACTTGTCCATAGTCAATGGGCTAGGAAGTGTCTTAGACTACATTTGAACCCAGGACCTCCAGTCTCCAGGCCTGGCTCTCTATCTACTGATGCACCTAACTGCCCCAGACCTACCTCTTTTTATATCTTCCTCTTAATCCAACATTCTTTTTTTTTTTTTAATTTTTTTTCACCCTTACCTTCTGTCCTGGAATCAATACTGTGTATTGGTTCCAAGGCAGAAGAGTGGTAAGGGTAGGCAATGGGGGTCAAGTGACTTGCCCAGGGTCACACAGCATCTAGATTTGAACCTAGGACCTCCCATCTCTAGGCCTGGCTCTCAATCCACTGAGCTACCTAGCTGCCCCCTTAATCCAACATTCTTAAAAAAAAAAAAATTTTTTTTCTGTTGATCTCAGCATCCACCAAACTCAATTCATTTAGCATTCCTGACACTACTCTTACAGGACTATGTGGTGACTTTGTTGCAAGCCTCTATTATATGTCCTGGCCTCAACTTTAGGGATGTGTCTTTTCAAAAATCTAAATTAGTTGGCGAGTTCCTTATCCATCATCAATATCAACAAACAATTGAAGTCAACTTGTATTTACTAAGCACCCACAATGGCCAAGCACTGGGGATTCAAAGAAAGTGGGGTCAGACAGAGAAAAGCCAGTTCTTGCTCTCTGAAAACTCAGTCCAATGGTGAAGACAAGATACAAATAACTATGTACAAATGAGATATATGCTGGAAAGACTGGAAGTAGTCTCAAAGGCAAGGCACTAAGTTTAAGGAAGATAGGAAAAGATTACTTGCATTAGGTTGATCTTTAGCTGATATTTAAAGGAGGCTGTGACAATTTTTCCCTTCATTGAGCCACACCCAATGTTCACCATACTTCCTCCATCAGGTTTTTGGATCAATTCTCATGAATTTGTCTTCCCATATAGTGTCCATCTATTTCCCCTTTTCTTTTCTTTATCCTCATGCTCTTGTCTCTCTCCCCTCTTTTCCTTCCTTCAAAATAGAGGAAAAGATAGGTACATGACCCAAATATGTCTCCATAGACACTTCTCACTTAACAGGCTCCAATTCATCCTCTTTCCTATAAAATTTGCTGAGCCTTTGAAATTTTCCTATTTCTTCTTTTATTTTATTTCTTTTTTTTCACAATATAACTCTCCCAGTCACTCAGCGTAAAGGCTCTTCCCACAGCAGCTAATCAGCTCCAGAGTCCCACAGACTCTGCCTCTGTTATTTCCCTAAGATCTTTTTTCTCCCCTCCATTCACACAACCATCAGCTTACGTGAAAGACCTCACTACCTCTCACTTGGAATATTGTGATACTAATTTAGTATCACTGCCTCTTGGCTCTCTTCTTTCATCTAATCTTCACAAGACCTCCAGATCAGTCTTCATCAGTCTTCCTAATATAAAGATTTGGTCATATTAAGCCCCAAATTAAAAATATTCAGTAGCCCCACTGTTGCCTCTGTGCTGAAATGCAAAACATTTGCCGGACATTTAGAAGCAGATAGATCAGATATAAATCACTGCATCTGGAATCAGGAAGACCTAAAGTCAAACATAATCTCAGACACTCCCTAGTTATCTGATCCTCCACTTTACCTCCACCTGCCTCCATTACCTCAGCTGTAAGAAGGGGATAATAATAGCCCCTACCTGCCAGGATTGTTGTGAGGATCAAATTAGATAATATTTGTAAAGTGCTTAATAAGTGTTCACATAAGACATTTAATAAATGCTTGTTTCCCTTCCTAAAGCCTTGTACAATCTATCTCAAATCTACTTTTTCTAGCCTTATTGTATACTGCTCTCTTCTATGCCTTCATTTCTATTTGATAGACATTTATTAAGCACCTACTATGTACAATCAAGCTGTCTTCAATCTAAACAAACTGAACTGGGAACTGATGCTCAGTTTGGCACTAAACTCTCCTGCCTGTGTGTCTTATTTATCTGAAATTCTCTTCCTTTATTATTCTGAAACCTAGGTATTCCAATGTTCATGAAAACCTAAAAGCATTAGCTCTGGGATCCTGCACAACATCTGGTTCTAGCAAAAGAGAAACATTCTTCTCATTTCACTGTCCTAGATACTGTCTATGTGAATTCTGGAAACCCCAAGTTTGCCCATTTCCCTTGGGAAGTTTCCTTTAGGAGAAGTCCCAAAACTGACCTTCTCTTAGACTGAACAAGGGATCACCAAACCTCCATTAAGTGTCCTGAATAGCAGTGATAGAAATGCTCAAATCCCCAATCACCCTTTTTGTTGTAGAACTTTCCCCCATTGTATCAGAGATCCATGAAGACCAACACCAGTGCAGGAACCATCCTTTTTCTATCCATTGTAATAGTCCACTCCCTGATACCCCAGCCTCTGGCTTACAGTCTCTTTCCCAAGCCTGCCTGCAACCTGTCAGTATATGTTTGCAGTACTGAATTCCCCAAAAGGTATATAAGATCCCTATATTCTGTTGTTCTTTGGAGAATCATCTAGCATGGTGATTATCTGAGACACTGTCCCCAAAGCCCCAGAGTTTTGACTGTGTGGTATTTAGTGCTGGGCTCTGTGGACATGTCTCTTTCCTGATTAAAGATTTGGGTTTTATGACCACTTTAGTGGTTCTCTGTTTTTCTAAGTTGACAATACCTACGATAGAAAGACTGCCAAGGATCAAGTTTATATTCTAAAACATATATAATTTTACTTTTTCATACTGGACCTTTATTGGTTTACTGAATCATAACTGTGAGGCAGAAGAAGAAAAAAAGACACCTGGGGGACATCTCTTTTCTCTTTTTCTCCTTGGCTAGATTGAAAGAGGAAAACATGCTATAAGCCTCTGGGAGGGGAATAGGGAGAGCTCAAGCTCTTCCTAGTCAGACTGACATATGACCCATGAATATGGACCTCTGCTCTTTGCTTCTGTGTTTGTTCTCTTTGATGAAAGAGGATGGGACCAGGCTACCACCTGGTTTAGTTCTACAACTCAAAATTGTGAACTTTGAGTGGCTGAGAGAGTGAGCTGCCAGAGTTTGGGGAGCTATCATCATGCCAGATTTTGTGTATTATTAAGCCTAGGGAGAAGCAAAATGCTTGACCCAGAATAACAATGGACTAAAGGCAACCAATAAGAGACAGGTACTCAGCTTTACCATATTCTGAAGTGAACATAGTTGAGGGAGTGTTTGGGGATGATTCTGTTCAATTTGATCCCAGGGACTGAGTTGGTCTAAGAGAAAGTGTGTCCTCAGCAATTGAGGGGTATCAAGTTTAGTATTTTCCTTTTTTTAATTGGCCTAATATACCCCAAAGAGATCATAGATAAAAAGACTTATACAAAAATATTTATAGCCGCACTTTTTGTGGTGGCAAAAAACTGGAAAACGAGGGTATGCCCTTCAATTGGGGAATAGCTGAACAAATTGTGGTATCTGCTGGTGATGGAATACTATTGTGCTTAAAGGAATAATAAACTGGAGGAATTCCATGTGAACTGGAAAGACCTCCAAGAATTGATGCAGAGTGAAAGGAACAGAGCCAGAAGAACATTGTACACAGAGACTGATACACTGTGGTAAAATCGAATGTAATGGATTTCTGTACTAACAGCAATGTAATGACCCAGGACAATTCTGAGGGATTTATGGAGAAGAACGTTACCCACATTCAGAGGAAGAACTACAGGAGTGGAAACACAGAAGAAAAACAACTGCTTGAACACATGGGTTGATGTGGACATGATTGGGGATGTAGACTCGAAATGACCACACCAATGCAACTATCAATAATATGTAAATAAGTCTTGATTGATGACACATGTTAAAACCAGTGGAAATGTGCATTGGCTGGGGTGGGGTGGGGGTGTGTGAAGGGGGTGAAGGGGAAAGTAAGAACATGAATCATGTAACCATGGAAAATTTATCTAAAAAATTAAAAATTAAAAAAATAAATTGGCCCAATGGATTAAAGACCAAAGACTGAGTATTACCTCCAAAAGGTTTCTGTGAAAATATATAGTTTATCTGAGAGTCCATATTTCCTAAATGATGAACTTCTTTGAACCTCAGTATAGGTTTAGTATGGCAAACCTATGACATGTGCGTAGCCATTTTCGATGACACATGGCCACATGCGACCGTAATACAAAGAAGTATGGGAACGCATACTGAGGATAAAACATTTGTTATAGTGTAGTGTAGACACTCTGTGCACCATAGATGACAATTCTACCTATAATAATTTACCTATTTTGGTTTATTAAATACAGTTATATATTATAATTATACATTTTTGTTATTTAAACTATAAATATCATGAAATTATGTTTTTTTTCTCAAAGTGATACACCACCCGAGTTATGTTTGGTTTTCTGGCAAATTTTGATACACCATGCTCAAAAGGTTGCCCATCACTGATTTAGGATAATAATAATAGCTAGTATTTATATAGCACCTACTATATGATAGGTACCATGCTAAGCACTTAACAAGTATTAATTTGTTAATTATATATATACAACAATAATACAACAACCCTTAGAAATATTATTATCCCATTTTACAGATAAGGAAACAGAGGCAAACAGAGGTGAAGTGATTTGCCCAACTTAATTAATTAATTAGTGTGAATGATTGGATTTGAATTCAAATCTTCAAAGTCCAGCTCTTTATACACTCTACCACTTAATTATCCTTTAGAACTGGAAGAGACCCTAAAACCCACCCAATCCAATACCTTCATTTTACAGGTGAGAAAACAGAGACCCAGAGACTTGAAGTTCTTTGCCCAAGATCATGCACAATGAGTGGTAGAAGAAAGTTGAGCTCAGTTCCTCTGAGTCCAAATCCTGTCTGCTTTCCATAGCACTATTTGGGTGCTGATTAATTTCCTCATTTGTAAAATGAGAGAGTTGGATTTAATGCTATCTTGGGTTTCTTCCAGCTCTAAGTTCTATGGCTTTGTCCTACAAGTACCCATTAGTTTTGTCAAATAATCAATTAACCCTGGATATCTAAAGAACTGGCTGGAGTAAGAATGAGATACAAAGCATATAAATTGCAATGGGAGGAAAATGAAGCTTCAGCAGGAACTGGGTGACTGGGGAGCAAAATAGGGTACTATAAATGTTCAGTGATAAGACATGAAATAGGAGACTATCAAAGGTTAAAAAAAAAAAAAAAAAGAGGCCAAAAGGCGGTCTCTGAAAGAAGACTACATCCCCAGTAAGGAGGGGGAGGGTTTCTAAGCAGAAAAGAAAAAAGAACATGCTCAAAACTGTCAGTTAAAGACAAATTTTACACAGTTCACAGTTTGCCTAGGACCAGTTCCAAGTATTTAAAATATAAACTTGTTCCTTGGCAATCTTTCTTTTGAAGATATCTAGGGAAGTTAAGCAAGAAGAACATTTCTCTTTTGCTAGAACTGGACATCGTGCAGGATCTCTAATGCTTTTATTCCTATCATTGAGATAAATCAATTCATTAATCCAAGAAAAAAACTGAACTATAGACTAGATGGGAATCACAGTAGCCTAGAATAGTCTGGTTTTCTATTCAAGGATAAAAGGAACAGGAGCCCTTTTCCAAACACATCAACAGGCCCCAAGCGCCTCTTAAATATATTACTATTATGTTGACTAGAGAAGGATGCATATGCCAGTTTAATAGGGTTCCTTTGGCATAAGGGGTGGAATGAGGTGAAGGGAAGAGCAGATTGTATTCCTGAAGATTATCAGTGATTCTCTTTCTGTCTTTCTGTCCTCTCCTTCCAACTTGTATATATCCAAAAATACACACTTCCTTAAACTTTATTAGCCTAGGATAGTGATGTCAAACTTACATAGAAACTGGAGATACTGATGAGGGAAGGCAAGTTCTACTGGGTTGACCAGTGCCTGGAGGGCCCTGGTGAACATCTTTTGTACTGATTAGAGAGAAGCCCTCAGACCAATTAGCCCTACAGCTATATATATAATATGCCTTCTCCCTAGGGAAGGGGGCACTCCTACTCCAGGAAGGGCAAGAGCACACACCTACTCCCTAGCAGAGGGGTAGCCCTCGGGGTGTGTTGCCCCCAGACCCACGATAAGGTCCTATTTCACTCTCTTATGGAGAAGATCTGAAACAGAATACTTTCACAGCACCAATCAACGCTAACTTGGCCTGCATCACTACTACTTAAGGATCTCTGCAGGCTTCATATTGACTTAGAAAACCACATATTGGGGGCAGCTGGGTAGCTTAGTGGATTGAGAGCCAGGCCTAGAGACAGGAGGTCCTGGGTTCAAATTTGACCTCAGACACTTCCTAGTTGTTCCTAGACCCTGGGCAAGTCAATTGACCCCCATTGCCTAGCCCTTACCACTCTTCTGCCTTGGAACCAATACAAAGTATTGATTCCAAAACAGAAGATAAGGGTTTAAAAAAAAAAGAAAGAAAACCACATATATTAACATTGATGTTTTACTGAATTTTTAGTTATTTTGTTAAATATCTCTCAATTACGTTTTCATCTCATTTAAGCTGCCCTTGGGAGTCTGACACCTATGATTCAGGAAATATAACTCTTAGGTTCCTGTCAAACACCCAGATTGCTATTAACAGGAATGGAGAGTCCCTAGGGTATAACCAAGGCTTGACTTCCTACCAAATGCCAGCTCCACAATGAGCCTTCACAGTAAATAAAAATAATCAATTTACCCAAGCAGAAATCAAAGTGGAAGTTTTCAAAAACATAGCTTCTCTAGAATCCCAAGCTTAGAGTCAGGTGGGTCTGGGATCAAATCCAACCTCAGACATTGCTAGCTTTGTGACCCTGATTTCCTAGCCCTTGCCATTCTCTGTCTTATAATTAATATTACGATTTAAAAAAAAAAAAAACCTCTCCTGAAACATGTTAGTATCTGTGTCCTGTGCCTAGCTATCTTCTCCATAGCTAGAACAGCAAAATGCCATTCTGATTTCCCCCTGAAGGTGATCTTGGCATGTCAGGCCAAGTAGTACACCACTTACTCCCCTGTCTCATTATCTTTCCAGTTGGAATAGATTTCCCCTTGAGTCCACTTCTAACCAGATTTTCCACATTTCTTCAATTTACTCTGTATCTGCAGAGTTGCTTCTCTTCCTAGCTTTCTTGAACTATGCATGAGCACATATTCCTGATGTTTATGAGATTATTTATTCTTGGAAATGGGTATGTTCCTGGGCCCTTTCCATTACTCCTAGGCTTTCATGGATCATTTAAATTTACATGATCAAGATAGCTGACTTGCTTTAGAACCCCTTGAATCTGGATTAGTTCTTTGGTTACCTGGTTCAATCATTTCATATTTTCTGCATCAGAAAAGCCTATTTCTTTCTCATATCACTAGAAGTCTATATGCCCATCCTCAAAATTGGCTTGTTTTCCCCCTTTATGCTAAAAAATATTGCCAAACACTAAAAAGGCCACATTCCCTGATGTTTCAGAACCGTGGGATGTCTCAAAGTCTACTTACATGGTTCTAGAATCTCTGTACTTGAGATTAGTCAGGTAGTTGTGGCATCTTTGGCACTTTCTATAAAATAGCTCAAATTTTGGAAATTATATGCCTTCAATCCCTGCCCACTAGACCCAGATCTCTACAAAACCTTTCCTAGGAACACATGGATCCATTACTGAAAAGTCACTATATTAGGCTTCTTTTTTCTCTCTGTTCTCTGGAATCTTGACCAGAGACTATTCACTGTTGATGGGTCTCTATCCTACTCAGGACTCTTGGGCACAGCCTTCTGCTATTGATCATCTCTAATTGATCCTGTACATATCTTTTCACAGAGTTATTTTCATGTTGTCTCTCTTATTCGACTGAGCTCCTTGAGGATGTCAACCTAAGAAAAACACAAAACCACCAAAGTAGTTACAAAAAAGACAATGCTTTTATGGTCACCCCACAGAGCCACCCAGCTGTAGGGAAAAAACACCAATGGGAATTTCCACTGAACCAAAGAAGTTAGGGTCCTATGGAATATAACCAAAGATAAGATAACCAATAACCAAAGATCAGATAAACAATTGACTTGTTACTTAGGGACTTGGGAAAGATGGTGTCATAGGAGGCTAGGGTATCTAGGAGCAACCTAAATACAATAAGAGATGTCAAGAAGATAAAAAGAGTACTTTAGACTTGACTGCATCTACCACTCCTATCTAAATGCTCAATCTACTGCTCAGTTTTGGGACAAAGGGCAGGATGGGAAATTTTTTGAAGATAAGTTCCCATGGGATAAGGGTCAATATGGAGTTTCATAGAACTAGGCTGTCAAGGGCAGAGATTCTTTTTGTTTTTCCTTGTATTCTCAGTGCTTAACCCGGTGCCTGATATAGGGTAAGCACTTAATAAATGCTTGATGACTGACTTTGAAATTCTGGTCAAGTATCTCTTAGGAACAAAGTGGACCAGTTTTTGGCCCTTTCCCTGGTCGCCACTTACTTAAATGAGCTCACTTTTGCTTTCTATCTTGGTGCAGACAGCCCTTTCATCAATAGCAAGAATATATGGAAAATTAATCTCTCATATCTGAACATTCTGATCCCCATGCCAAGATTTCTATAAAGGTGACACCCCAAATGTTATTCGAAAACTTCACCTCACTTGCTGTACTGTATAACTATCTCCCCTTATTAATGTCATAAATTGATTACATAATCCCTCTACCTTAGATGAAGGATTTAGATGAATAAACATGTACTATCCTCTATCTGTATTTTGCCCAATATTTTTTAGCGATCAATTGGTTCTGTGAAAACACAGTAATCCTTAGTGGCTAGCCATCCACCTCATCCTATATGTGCTATTGTTATATAATATTTATTGTTAATAACTCCGCCAAGGACGGTCCCAAGCCCAGCTGAAAAAGGAGGAGGGTTGGGCACGAGGCTAGCAACCTCACCCCGTAAAAATCTCACTTGCTATAGAAACTGCAACCTCATTAAACCAACAAAACCAATGATCGCCTAGTCTGGAAGATTGCTCTCCAACAGAGTCCACGATGCGTGCTGGCAAAAGCCAACAAACTCCAGGCCTATGTCAAATCTTGAACATCAGATGGCCTGAAAAGATCTCCAATACCAGATTCTGGGAAAGAACAATTCAGTATCCCATCAGTCAGGACGCTATGAAAAAAAATATGGAACCCACCAGGGAGGAGAAAAATCGGAAGGCCAAAACAGACCTGGCAAAGATATGCCCAGTTGGTGGAAGTTGCCCAGAACAGAGTCCGTTGGCGTGAGATGTCCAGTTGGGGGAAGTTGCCCAGAACAGAGTCCGTTGGCGTGAGATGGTTGCGGCCCTATGCTCCTCTGGGAGTCAATAGGAATAATAATATAATAATAAATTCATTGTTAATAATGATATCTTCCAACTCTGTTTTCAAAAACTTAGATAATATCCTCATTCTTATTCACAGCATCAATTCCAAGTATTAGAAATCTCTTATGATTATTAACATTCATAAGATGACAGTATTTTTCAAATAACTCTCAAAGATTCACAATATCTATTCAAAAACCCAATGTGAAATTCATAAACTGACCAAACAATTCAACAACAGTAATCAGCATTAATAGCAACAAGTGTCAGCAACCTTATCAACAATTTGCCAGTCAGACAACATTTAAATATACAGCTATGCAATAATAGTAATTATGTGACAGTATTCGCTTTGGCATTATCAAATAATAAGCATTTGTAGTCATATACAATGGAGTAGAATAATTTGGGAGTAGAACAATAAAAAAAAGATAAACCATTAGCAAATTCCATTTTTAAAATAACAAAACCAAATTACTAGTTTGAAAAATGGGAAGGAAGAAGAAATAAGTGAAATCATTAGAAATCAATTTGAATAACAAATGAGATCTCTATGTGACACAGGTTAGACCTGAGTTCAAATCCATGGGAAGGCCCCTTAACCTTTCTGCCTCAATTTCTTTATCTGTAAAATGGGCATAATAGTCTATATTCTATATAATATACTCTATAAGGCTGTCATGAAGATAAAAAGAGATAACATTTATAAAGCCTTTTCAAACCTTAAAACTATATAAATGCTAGCTGTTATTATTACTATTATCAATAAACTGTCAATGTAAATGTAATGGATGATTGCATACACAATTATAAAATGTCCAGACTAAAAGAACAAAAACAGAGAGAAATTAAATATTAAATAAGCCACAAATTATTTCCCAAAAAAGGGAAAAACAGAACTAAATGAACTTTTAAATGAATATATTCAAATATTCAAAAAAATTAATTCCAATATTATACAAACTTTGAAAAAATAGAAACAGAAAGGATGCTATTGAGTTCTTTCTATGACATAAATTCAATAATCACTTCTTTTAAAGCTGCTAAAAAATTATACAATTAAGCAGACCTATCCTTAATATGATAAATGGCATTGTCGACATGGAATCTAGAGACCTAACAGTATCGAAGACCAATACCTGGCATTATATATGAGGATAAAGTCTTTTCTAATAAGATCAAGGGTAAAGTAAAGAGGAGGAGGAGGAGGAGGAGGAGGAGGAGGAGGAGGAGGAGGA
>NC_058133.1:58930520-58946415 GCF_016433145.1 Gracilinanus agilis
ATTTCTGGTGTTCAATTGCAAGATTTTACCTTTTAAACAGTTATTTTCTTGCCAGATCTCTTCCATTTTCCTCAAAATCTCAGTTTTGAACTCTTCCATAGCTTGTGAGGAGTTTTCCTTATTTGAGGAGGGTCCGGATGCTTGTTTGTTCTCCTCCTCTGTTTGCTCGGTTGTCTGGATTTTCTCTGTGTAAAAGTTGTCGAGTGTTAAGGGCTTCTTTTTCTTGTTGTTATTCTTTCTCTTCTGACTTTCCTGAGGTTGGGTAGCCATCATTAGCCCAGCAGCTTCTCAGGTTTATCCTCGAGCTCAGTGTCTGTCCGCGGTCTATTGGTACCTGAGGTCTGAGATCTGGTTTTTTCCAAGGTCAAGCCCCCTAGTGGACCCCCTTGCTTGATCCTCTGCAGGAGGTTCCTTTACAAGTCTCAGGGCGCTGCTTCCACAGTCGTATACTGGTCTGCACTGGTTCCCCACTCAGGTTTTCAGAGCTTTAGTTCCTGGCTGTGTCTGCCTCCACCCACGCCTCCGCCAGTGCCTGTGCGCTCTGCGCTGGGCGTCCACTCTCTGCCCTCGCGCTCAATAAGCTCTGGCTTATTGGGGTCCTAAATCTTGCTGCTCTCAGGAACAGGCCCCGGAGCTGCCAATGACTCGATGGGTGCCCCAAACTTGCTCTATTTCTTTTTAGCTGGCTTCAGAGCTATAGATTCTGTGTGTGGAGGGGGTGGGGGTGGGGCGGTTGCTCAGCCCGTGATTTAGTGAGAGCCCTTTATAGCCTGGAAATGTCTCAATTCCACGTACCTTCCACGCTGTGCCCTGTTGTGGGGTTCCTCCGTTCGTCTGGACTTGTTTTTATGTCCCCTTGAGGAGTTTTGTGTGTTTCGGTCAGGAGAGGTTAAGAGCTGCTTCTTACTCTGCCACCATCTTAACCCGGAACTCCCATAGTGATAAATATTTTAAAAACACATTTAGTATTTCTTTTAAGACATGCTTGTGATGGCAGTTCCTGGGTTCAAATCTGACCTCAGACCCTTACCAGCTGTGTGACGCTGGGCAAGTCACCTAACCTCTATTGCCAAGTTCTTACTGCTCTTCTGTCTTGAAACAGATACACAGATTTGATTCTAAGACAGAAGGTAAGAGTTTGTTTATTTTTTTAAGGACATGCTTGTGCTTCCTCTTCAAAGTACTTGGTTCTCTCTTCAGGAAGAATCTCAGATTTATCTCAGTCTCAAGTATTGAGTGGTCTTTCTTGTCTTTTCCTTTTGCATGACAAAGTTCAAGATTTCCCAATGACTCTTCAAATTCCTTTTCATCTTTGTTTTCATAATGAAAATATCTTTTTCTATTTCTAAAAAGAATATTTCATCCTCCTTATAACCTAGAGAGTAAAGAGACAATCTTTTGAGTTCTTTTATATTCTCCTTAGTTGACTTTTCTGTTTTAAACATAACAGGATGCTGTGGACAATGTCCATTAGTGGCCCAAAGCTCTCAGTATTGCTCCCAATCTAGCTCTGGGAGAGTTGCTTTGTGATGAACCAGGTTCTGGCTATGACTAACAAAATAGCCTTACCTAAGGGAGGAGAACAGAAGCCTGCACCTGGGGCAGGCATACCAGTCATGAAGAGACAGGATGGGCCCTTGAGAGGCTAGACAGTACATCTGTTGCTGCCACTACCAGAAACTATGCCAGAGACCAAGAAGAGTGTTCTGGAAAATCAGGGAAAGAAAGCCCATTGGTGAGATCAGCTGGACTAGAGGACAAAGACTGTGTGATTGTGATAAGCCATTCACCAGAGGGATGGAACAGGAAGTAGCTAGATTGCTGAAATTATCCAAACTGCTAAAAACAAAACTATCTACTTGTTCTGTTCCTTAAGATAATTTTTTTTGCTTTCTATTTTCTTTTAATTTCTCCTCAACTCTACCATGGCTCCTCCTACCACAGATGAGAAACTTGCCTCATATTTCAATGAAAAGATTGAAGCCATTCACTAAAAGTATCTTCTTTTGCCCTCCCTCTCATTTCACATCAACCATATGATTTCTACCCCTCTGCCTTCTTCCCTGTCTCACGTGAAGTTGCCCTTCTCTTTGACAAGACAAACCCAGCCAGCTATAACAAGGAGCTAGAGGAGGGAAACTGAATTTCCTTTTGCTTGTGTAACCTGAGGCTTTGTGACTGAGGTTACACTTGTATTTGTATCCTTCATTGCTCAGCAGGATCTAGCACAAAGTATGTATTAATAATTGTTTTCTTCTTTCCTTCCATTGACCTCCTTGCTGTTCCTCCAACGAGACACTCCATCTCTTGACTCTGTGTTTTCATTGACTGTCTGCCATACCTAGAAGGTGCTCCTTTCCCATTTTCCCATTCCCAGGCTTCCTCTAAGTCTCATGAGATTTTTCTGATCTCCCTTCATATTAGTGCTTTCTCTCTGTTGGTAATTCCCAATTTATCCTACATATATGTTTACATAGTTGCTTGAATAATGTTTCTCTCATTAGACAGAGTTCCTTCTGAAGAGAAACTATCTTTTGCCTTTCTTTTCATCCCCAGAGCTTAACATGTTTCCTGGCACATAAAGGATATATAATAAATGCTTATCAATTGATTATCTGGCTTTTGTTTTAAAGATGGTTTTTCTAAGATAAATGTGGCTAACTGTTGTATATGTATTAAAATGCAGCAGAGAAAAAGTTTGGGGGAGGGTACAGCTGGGTAGCTCAGTGGATTGAGAGTCAGACTTAGAGACAGGAGGTCCTGGGTTCAAATCCAGCCTCAGACACTTCCCAGCTGTGTGACCCTGGGCAAGTCACTTGACCCCCAATGCCCACCCTTACCACTCTTCCGCCAGGGAGCCAATACACAGAAGTTAAGGGTTTAAAAAAAAAAGAAAAAGAAAAAGTTTGGGAGAAGGGGGAGAGAGGCAGGCCGATAGACACAGAAAGAGACAAAGAAAGGGGAAAAAAAACAAAGAGAAATAGAGACAGAGAGTCAGAAAGAAAGTGGAGAGGAGAGCAATGGAGAGGGAAGAGGTCGTGAAAGAGGGGAGAGGGAAAGGAAGAAAGAGGAGAGGAAAAGGGATATGTACATAGAGAAAGATCTATCTTTATATGTATATCTATATATACACAAACACACATATATCACAGCTGTGATACATATTCACAATTGCATTTTTCTCAGATGGGAGTTCAGGCTGAACAAAGAGAATAACAGATGTGTTTTTCAGAACCCATCAGAGCAGGAAGAAAAAAACATTTAAACTGTGACCTTCCTAGATAATGAGTTAACATCAGTTGTGGTTAGGGAAGACTATGATGAACTGGAACTACTGCAAAATGTCGCATGCTGGCCCTACTTTTCTTCTCTTCCCTCAACTAATTTGAAAGGAAAACCATTCCTTCACATGTCAGAGCTAAGGAACTGACAAGAGAATAGGTCACCCGCAAGGGAAGAAACGAGGAAAAGTTATGCCACCCATGAGATAATTTGCCCAAATCACTGACAGAGGAACACAACGCCCCAACATAACTGCTAGATAAGCATAGTTAGCAGTTGTTTGACCACAGCAAAAATCAGAAAACTATACAAAATAGCTACGTATCTTTTTCAAGTAACATGCCATGGTTCTATAATTCTAATGAGAAGATCTAGGGCAGTGTTATCCAAGTAGAAAAAGTACAAGTCTGGTAATTGGGGGAGCTGAGCTCAACTCTTAACTACCCAGAAATTGCTCTGGACTTGGAATCAAAAAAGATCAAATACTACCTCAGATACTTAATAACCATGGAACAATGGACATGTCACTTAAGTTCTTTGAGCATCTGTTTCCTAATCTGTAAAATGGGAATGAAAATATTCCTACCTATTCAAGGAACTATTGCGAGGATCAAATGAGGATATTGGACAAGTCACTTAACTCCACTTTCTTTTCCCCTTATTTCACATGATGGTGGTGAGAAAAGTATACTGTAAACTATAAAGTGGGATCTAAGTGTGAATTTATGTAATTACACATGAAAACCATTTAAGCAGTCCTGACATTTCAGGGAGAGGGGAGGCAGAAAAAGAAAAGCCGGTTTTAGGTGGAGACTTACTGTTTTGTTCATAATTAACAAAGGAGGAGACCTCTCTGGAACATTTACTTAAGGAAGAAGAATTTCAATTTTTACCACCAATAATAGGACAAGAATATCTCAGAAGGAGCAGCTAGGTGGTGCAGCGGATAAGGTGCTGGGCCTTGAGTCAGAAAAACATCTTTCTAGATTCAAATCTGCCCTAGAAACTTACTAGCTGTGTGACCCTAGACAAGTCACTTCACTCTGATTCACTTATCTGATCTGTAAAATGAGCTGGAGAAGGAAATGGTAAACCTTTAGTATCTCTGCCAAGAAAACTCCAAATGGGGTCAGGAAGAGTCAGTCATAATTGAACAACAACAATAATATCTTGGAAAAAATGCACCTTAGTGATTGTTGCCTCTTAGGGGAAAAAATTAGTCTTTCCTCATTGTGTTTGTGTGGAGAAAGCATGACCCTTCCTGGGAATATTGTAGATAAAATTCATAATTTGGATAGAGGTTAAACTAGATGACATCGCTAGTCTCTGTTAACCCTGCAAGTTTGATTCTGAGAGTCCCCTCGATTAACAACTGAGGCTCCCCAAACTCAGAGAGAAGTGATTTATCCAAGGAGATGAAATTTAGGGGCAGAAAGTAGAAGAGGGGCTGCATATCCTGATTCCAGGTCAAGTGCATTCGACAGGTCTCCAGAATCCCAGTTCAGTGGGTTTTTGATTAGTTTGGATAATAAATCATCATTCCATTGTTGTGATAGGTTTGAGAATCAAGCAAGGGTGGTAGATTTCACTTTTCAAGAACTCCAAGAAATTTAGTTATATCTCAGTTCTGGGGATTAGTGCTGCAATCTATCAGGAGGTCTTTAAATTGCTTTGAGGATTGACATAATAGGACTTTGTATTATTCTGCAGTCCTTTGGGTGCCTTTCCAACTTTATTGTGCTTCAATAAATCCTTCCAATATCTGCTGAAATAGGCAGAGGGCAAGTTTTATTATC
The DNA here is from genome assembly GCF_016433145.1 of Gracilinanus agilis. NCBI lineage: Eukaryota > Metazoa > Chordata > Mammalia > Didelphimorphia > Didelphidae > Gracilinanus > Gracilinanus agilis. The sequence continues at coordinate 58,935,599 of NC_058133.1, forward strand.
TCTGTTTTATTGGAGGAGATGATAAGATTTGTCATTAAATGATGTGCCTTAAATTACTCACCAAGGCTTCATTGGAACCAACACAACAAAGAACCTCAGTTTCTTTACTCCCAAGCCCAGGGTTTATCAGCTATATCTTGCAGATAATGTGCTTAAGGGCAATGCTCTCAGACATGGAGAGCTTCACCAGATAATCTTCTAATTCCACCTAGCAATCATGGATCATGGTCTATTCAGTACATGCATGCCTGCTTGCCTCAGTGTGTGTGTATGTGTGTGTGTGTGTGTGTGTGTGTGTGTGTGTGTGTGTGTGTTAGAGAGTTGAACCTGGAGATTATAGAATAGTGACCCAATGTTCTTTAGGCTGAGGACTCCTGGCAGGGGGCAAATCTCTGGATTATTATAAGGGATCCGTGAATCTATACAAGCATCAAATATTGACATTTTATCTTTTCTTGTTGTTTGTTGTTTTTTTAACCCTTACTTTCTGTGTTAGTAACAACTCTGAGGCAGAAAGGCAAAAACAAGGCAAAAACAAGGCAAACAGGCTTACGTGACTTGCCCAGGGTCACACAACTGCCTGAAGTCAGATTTGATCCCAAGTCCTCTTGATTCTAGGTCTGGTGCTCTATCCACTATGCTACCTAGCTGCCCTGTGCCATTTTGATCTTGATTTAGCTCTTCCTCCTTCTTGAAAAAAAAATCAAAGCTTAACTCATCATAATACCCAAATATTCCTCTGTAAACAAAATCATGTGTCTCACACAAGTATGTATAATTATTTTTCAAATACATATACATATATATACATATATATATATATATACATTGTTGTGATAAATAAAACTCATTTTAAAACATTACTGTAATCCTACCTTTGGTCACAATGTGTTTTCTTACTAAAGTTATTTTCCATTATCTTGGAAGATGTCCAAAATAAAGTCCAAGAAGAATTTTTTAACAGGTCTTGGAATTCTTCAGGTTCTCCCAATATGTGGATGACATTGTGTTGATTGTATCAAGTCCAAGCACAAAGCGGTGTCTCCTAAATGAGAACCATAATCATTCAAAAAAAGCTTAGCCTAACACAGTAAAAACCAAATGAGTAAAGAATAACTATTGAGGGCAGCTATGTAGCACAATGGATAGAATTCCAGGCCTGGAATCTGAAGGACCTACGTTCAAATATGGCCCCAGAAACTTCCTAGCTATATGATCCTGGACAAGATGCATAACCTCCAATTGCCTAGTCCTTGCCACTTTTCTGTCTTAGAATTAATATTGAGACAGAAATCAATGATTTTAAAAAAATGATCATTGCCCAGAATGTGATATATAGTTGAATGGACAACCCATAGAGCTCCATCCATCAGTATAAATGCCTATGAAAAACCTTCAAAAGAGAAAATGAAATGGGCCCAGAATTAAACAAGAGAAAGATAGAGGGCTAGACTCCCTTTGGGAAATTGAAGAGTTCTTTTAATGACCACAAACTCCATTTATTTCAACTTGAAACAAATGCTTAACAAGAATATTTTCCAATAAAGTTATATGACTTCAGGTCACGGACCACCACAAATTCCAAAAAGCTGAAGTGGTGGGCCAGCTGGGTGGCTCAGTGGATTGAGAGCCAGGCCTAGAGATGGGAGGTCCTAGGTTCAAATCTGGCCTCAGACACTTCCCAGCTGTGTGACCCTGGGCAAGTCACTTGACCCCCATTGCCCACCCTTACCACTCTTCTGCCTTGGAGCCAAAATATAGTATTGACTCCAAGATGGAAGGTAAGGACTTAAAAAAAAAAAAAGCTGAAGTGGAGGATCACAGAAAGGGCAGTGGCATCCACACAATGTCAAGAGAACTCAAGGAAAGCACTCAAGATGTTGAGTGGTCTAACTTGACTCCATTGGTTATATTATATATGTCAGATAAGATGGACAGGCATGAGCTGGTTGCAATCTGTATTACAGGAGGGAGTATCTATATAGATAATGATCATACACATTTGGCTATTGATATACCAGAGTATTTTCTAAATTTACAGGAACTAGTAATACAATGACTATCTTGTGTAAAATCAAAATATTTTTGTACTTTAAAGATGTTACCTTGCTCAAAAAGGGTGGGAATCACTTGTTTAGAGGAAAGAAAACTCTCTGTTCTGTTTGTGGCTGAGAAGCAGCGATGATGCAACTCTTAGGTGATGAAGAGAATGATGAATTTTCAGGTCAGGATAATTGAGAGGACATCGACATATATGGCGAATCCTCAGAAATAAAGGCAGGATTTGGAGCGGAAGGGAAAACTGTTAACTGGTACTGAACTTGTTGAAAAGGGAAATGACTTGAGAGCTAGTAGATAAAAGTTAAAAATAAGAAAAAAGATTAAAAGATACAAAAGGCAATATAGATGAATGATAAAAGTTTAAGATAAAAAGATTAAAAGATAAAAGAAGGCAATATAGATGAATGAAGTAAATATCATCAGAGGAGAATTTAATGAATGATGGAGGCAGAGAAATAAAAATCAGGAAGCAGTGGTGAAAAGCAAGGGGTATAGTTATTTCTGTGGGTTCGCTATGTCAGTAGACATGAATGAAGTGCATCGAGAATTGGAGAAGGTATTCATTAAGGGTTGCATTGTCTTCAGAGGTCAACTATGTTTGGGTTTCTGTAAGCATTATAAGATATAAGGCTTATAACAAATGGAAAGGTATAAAATAAAGGAAAGTTTAATTATGGAACTGGAATTTGAGGACACATTGGAAGGGAAGGGCTGAATTCAGGGCTATGCTGGTAAATGTTTAACAATATCTCTCCAGGAAGAAATAAAAACTGAACTCATGGCACAGTTTTAATTTTAGTCTGAATTATTAACATTTTCACTATGAATTTCTTAAATCTCAGCAATCAACAAAACAATAAATCAATCCCAGATTTGTAGCATTTGTCAGTTTTTATAAAATCTTACAATAAAAATTCAATAATTGGCTCCAGACCCATTTGAGTTGACTCTAGCATTGAGTGAGGAACTAAAAGGGGTAGAACTGAGGTAGATGGGAATATAAGAAAACAGGGAGTAGCAGAAGAAATGATTTTTCCCTTAGTCAGCTACCAATTCTATATCCTTGAAAATTGGGGAGGAGAAGGCAGTTTACTAACTATAGGACCATTAATTTTTATCACCCTTTCTGGGTGATAAACAACTATACCTCAGCTATAATGGAAGTTCTTGTCATTGATTGGGTTCAAGAAGCTAAAATTCTGATGTCTGGACAATCACAAAAGTCCATTTATTCACAACACAAAATGACATTAAGATATGGAGATTAGAATAAATTCAGTATATACTATGTGCTCAGTAATGTTGGCTGATTGAGTATAAGCTGTAAAGAGGGTATCAAAGTCAGGTGACTAGGTAGAGCCCTGCATCTGTCTGGAGTTAAGAATATTTGAGTTCAAATCTGGCCTCGGGCTCTTACTAGCTATATGATCCTGGGCAAGTAACTAAATTGCTATTTGCCTCAGTTTCCTCTACTGCAAAATGGGATATTTGCATAATAATATGTGTATAATCCAGATCAGATTGCTTGCCATTTCTGAGAGAGGGGAGGGAAGCAGTTCAAATCTTATAATTTCAGAAAATATATGTTGAAAATTGTAGGAAAATAAAATATCCTTGAATTTAAAAATGAGGACAATAATAGCATCTACCTTATAGGCTTATTGCCAGGATTGAAGGAGAAAATATTTGTCAAGGGCTTTGCACAGTACCCTGCATATAGGAGGCACTCTCTACATGTTTATTTCCTTCCTTCCCTTCCCCGATGGCAGACTGGCTGTTTACACAACTCAAATTTATCACATACCTGTTCTCTATCCTGGCCAAGGTGTCCTGAACAATAAAAATGACTAGTACCTCACACGATGACGAGGTATCTGCACATATTTATGTTCTTCCTCCAAGGGCTATGCCTCAGGATCCTTCCTCTTGGTACTTTACCCACAGTTGCTTTCCCTGTGTTGGTTGGACCTTGGGCTTCAGGGAGAAGATAGCTCCTGAGATGAGCTTTGAAGAAAAGGAGGGAGATCAGTAACTGGAGATGGGTGGAGGAGAGAAGAGGTCATAGACCATAGGAATTTCAAGTTGAAAAGAACCTTAGAGAGTATCCAGTTCAATCCTTTCATTTTATAGATGAGCAAAGATCGGCTGAAGTCATATAATGACTTTCCAGAGATCATAAAAGAAAGGTCTGAACCCATTTATTTTCTGACTCCAAAGCCGGTGTTCTTCACTTCCCAATATGTCCTTAAACTATTTCCACACAGGTGTCAATAATGTTTTTTATGATCCTATGAACAGGTAATGTTCAACTTGGGGAGCAAAGTGGCACTGTGGTTTGAACACTGGAATTAAGGGTTGGGAATCAGGAAGACTCATCTTCCTGAATTTGAATCTAGTCTTAAATACTTCCTAGCTATGTAACCCTGGGCAAGTCACTGAACTCTGTTTGCCTCAGTTTCCTTGTTTGTAAAATGAGCTGAAGAAGGAAATGTCAAACTTCTCCAGTATCTTAATTGTGTGACCCCAGGCAAGTCACTGAACCCTGTTTGCCTCTGTTTCCTCATCTGTAAAATGAACTGGAGAAGGAAATGCTAAACTACTCCAGTATCTCTGTCAAGAAAATTCCAAATGGAGTCAAAAAGAATCAGACAAAATGGAAGCAACTGAATAAGATTCTAAAACATTCTAAAATATCATATTAATCATAATTGAGAGTTTTGGTTTCATGTGTGATCCTCTTTTTCTGTTCTACTGTGTGTATACAAATGTCCATTCTACTTGGTGTTTAAGTTTAGAACAATAAAATTAATTTGGAAAAATGAAATAATGAAGCAAAACCCTACAGGCCACTGAACAAAACGTGCTATACTCTGTGCATCTTTAATGAGGAGTGACCTACCCTCTGATATTCTCTTTCCTTCAAAACTTCAGTTCATGCCAGAACTATTCAAAATTCTACTACGAAGTGGTAGGAAAAAGGACACCTTTCCTTCTGCCCCAACTAAATGACAGCCAATGAACAAATACTCTTGGATGAGTCTGACTAGATTTAATCCTGAGACAGGATCCCTAATTGCCTCTTTTATGTTTATTTTTCCTGGTCAAACATGACTGAGCAACAATCCTAAAATGGACATTTCCAGCCTTGAGAGCTCTTTTGTGAGCTCAAGAATTTAGGATGTCCTGAATTTCTTGGTTAGAGCTCACTGCTAGAACTCATAGGTAGAGTTTCTGCATGAGAGAGGAAACCACTGAGAGGATGGGGAGCTCAATCCCTACCTGGGCTTTCTGGAAGATGCGAATCTTGAAGAAGTTGTTTGGAGAGTGTAGAGTCATGGTGAAATTTAAATGCTCCTTTAGCAGTTCTTCCAAATGCTTCATGTTTTGGTTCCAGGCCTTAACATCTCAAGATCCTATAATAGTAGTTGTCTTTTGGTCAATGCTCCTTTGTACATCTTGTACTTATTAAGCATTTCTTCCACATAGAGAAAATAAGTAGCTGTCCCATTCCTGATTCATTTAATACACCACTGAGACCCTTTATACTCCCCCTTTGGAGAGATCCCAGACATAAACCAAACCTGAGCAATAATTAATTTTCTCCAGAGCACCAGGTGGGATAGAGGGAGAATAGAGAGAGGAAAAGAATGTGAGAAAAGGAGCACAACTCACATTAGCAGCAAGGTGCACCAATAGAGAGATGGCAGACAGCATGTACTAGGCAAACCAACCTAATTGAGGTACCAATGTACCTAGAGATAAGAGGAAGCCTAGACAAGTCAAACTATCATCATCTTGGCTCACAACTCCCCTTAAGCCCCCAATGGAGGCAATCTAGGACTCCAAATCCCCAACCTTGAGAATAATGATGCTTCTAGCCCAATGTCCTCAGTCATCATCCTGGAAACCAAACTGTAGAGATGCAGTTTGGCAATTGATCCAGCAGGTGCTACAGCCACAGTTACTGAAGATCCAGAAGGGGTGAGAGTGGGAGGCTGTCACCAAAGTCATTTCCACTGTCATCAAATGTTTCAGCATCAGATACTGATACATGATTTTTTCAATGAAAATGACAGTAAAGTAGAGGCATTAGCATCTGCTTTGCTACTGTAATCTAAGGACAATGGGATTTTCCCATCTGACTTGCATATAATTGGTCTCTCCCACTAGAATGTGAGCTTTGTGAGAACAGATGGTGGTGAGAGAGATGGTGGAGCAAATATGCATAGAGATACATGTGGTCAATATAGAAAATTTGTTTTGTTTGTTTATGTTTATGTTACAATAATTCTATTGTTTATTTTAGTGACTAAAAGTTGGAAAGAGAGAAATTAAATGTTCATTAATTGAAAAGGATATTCATTTAAAAAAAGAAATTCAGTGTCAAAGCCTGCCTTGCTTAGAAAATACCATGATTATGAGTAACAAGAGAAGTAATGTTTGTCATTGTTATGGCAAATTCCAGTGTAAAGCATAAATAAAGAACATCATAACCTCTGTAAAATTAAGACTGTAGGCAACTGCAAGTGCAATGGAGAGAAGATTTGGAAATCTGAGATCAAGGATCCCTTATGGAGAGCATAAATGCCATGCTATAAGACCTAAAGGAAGGTTGTTAGCATATTAAAGGATGTATGGGAGAACCCAGGTAAGAGTCACACAAAATGAAAAGTTGTAAGTTTTCTGTAATCCACACTATTGGAGGAGGATCCACATTAATGAGATCATGCATCCATCAAGCTGTTTGAGAATAGATGGAGTAGAGAGGACATGGGGGGCTGTAAGGTACATGGAAACAAGGAATCACCACCTTAATGAGTAAAGGATCCCTTGAAGTATCAAAATATTAAGAAACACATAGTTTCTTTCTTATTTTTGTCTTCCTCTCTTCCTCCTTCCCTTCCTTTTCTTTCCTTCTTTGTCTTTCTTTCCTTCTTTCTCCCTCTTTCTTTTCCTGCCTTTCTCTTCTCTTTTCCCTTCCCCTTCCTTTCTTTCCTTTCTTCCTTCTTCTTTTTCTTTCTTTGTTTCTTCCTTCCTTCCTTCCTTTTTTTTTAAACCCTTACCTTCCATCTTGGAGACAATACTATATATTTGCTCCAAAGCAGAAGAGTGGTAAGGGCTAGGCAATGGGGGTCTTTCTTTCTTTCCCTCTCTCTCTTTCTTTCTCTCTCTCTCTCTTTCTTTCTTTCTTTCTTTCTTTCTTTCTTTCTTTCTTTCTTTCTTTCTTTCTTTCTTTCTTTCTTCCTTCCTTCCTTCCTTCCTTCCTTTCTTTCTTCCTTTCCTCATTTGGAGCCACCTACAAAATAAGAACCAGAATGTTATTAAAACAGTGTTACTTTTTAAAAATAACCCTTATTTTCTGTCTTAGAATCAATATTCTATATTGGTTCCAAGGCAAAAGAGTGGTAAAGGCTAGGCAATGGGGGTTAAGTGACTTGCCCAGGGTCGTGTAGCTAGGAAGTATCTGAGGTCATATTTGAACCTAGGACCTCCCGTCTCAATTTGCTGAGCCACCCATTCAGCACTAATTTATCCTTTTCAGTCAGGAATAGCCTGATCACTACTTCACCTTTTTAAATTTTTTTATTTTATCTTTTAAAACAAATTTTGAGCATATTTTCTGTTTCATATATCATCATAGTATCCAATGAATTCCTCCCCACCCCCAGCCTCCCAAGAGCCATCAGGATTTTGTTGTTACATTTTCAAATTCAATTAGCAAGCATTTATAGAGAAGAGCTCACTGCTTTTATCTTGGCTCTGCCTCCTCCATCATTTGATCTTAAATGGCATTTCCATTTCCCCAAATAACATAATTACTTAACTATTATAGACCAGAAATATAGCTGATTTCACTATCATTGGTGAAGAAGATATATTACATAGAAATCCTAGAAAATTCTCTGAGGGATTTATGGTAAAGATGCTACCCACATTCAGAGGAAGATCTGCAGGAGAGGAAACATAGAAGATAAACGATTGCTTGAACGCATGGGTTGAGGCGGACATGATTGGGGATGTGGACTTGAAACTACCACACCAATGCAACTAACAACAATTTGGAAATTGGTCTTGAACAAGGACACACGATAAAACCAGTGGAAATGTGCGTCGGCCATGGGTGGGGGGAGTGCGGGGGAGGAGGGGGAAGGGGAAAGTAGGAGCATGAATCATGTAACCATGTTAAAAATGAATATTAATAAATGATTAAAAATTTAAAAAAAAGAAAGAAATCCTAGAAAATTTATCAATTTTCTAGTTGTTATCATCCTTTCAACTTCATCTATAAATATTTTGGGGATAATTTGGCTTAGTTAGGTCTCACACAAAACTTTCTCTAGGTTTGATTTCTTCTCCTTTGTTTTCCACTAAGTGAAGAAATACAGATTACAATCATCTAACCTCTTCAGATGAACTTGAATACTAAACCAATATTGCCTTTGGCTATTCTCTCCCTCTCCTTTGCCAGGAATCCCCAAATCTAAGAATTAGGTTGGTTGGTTGAACAAAAAAAGGAATTGCTAATGATTCAATGTCCATATGGCAGAGGTTTGGCAATGGAATATTCTAGGGATCTATTCTTGATCTATTATTGTTTAATAATTTTGTCAATGACCTGAAGAAAGGGTTAGTTGGTATTTTCATTATGTTTTCAAGTGAAGCAAAGCTAAGATAGCTAACACACTGGATGATAGAGTAAGGATTAAAATACATCTCAGTGAGATAAAAAATTAGGCTGAATCTAATAAGATGAAATTCAATATCTTACACTTGGGTAAAGAAAAATCAACTTCATAAGCAGAGCCAGGAAAACAGTAATGATGAAAATGGAAAGAACATCAGCAACAAAACAATTGAAATTGAACATTGCAAGCTTGCAAAGAATAAGCATTGACCCAAAGAAGAGATAAAAAAAAAAACAAAAAAACACTTCCTCTCATTTGCAGCAGCAATAGAGTAGTGTGGAACCATCTGTACATAATGTCAGATTTTTTTTTCCAATGTAGTATTTATTAGTAATTGAACTTTTTTCTTTTTTGTTTTTCCTTAAAAAAAATTCTTTGTAATAGGGGAAGGTTCTTTGGGAGGGTTAGAGATACCGGGGGAAATTTAAGCAATGTAAAAACAAAAGATAATAAATCTATTATTAAAAAACTAGCTTCACAAAAACACAAATATGAGATGATAGAGATGTGGTTTAAAAGCTGTTGTTCTGGGGAGGGAGAGGGAAATAGGGGTTTTTCTGCTTGAAATATTCCTTTAAGTCAGCACTGTGATGTGGTAGATAAAGAAAAAAGTTAATGTGATCTTGAACTTCATTGTGAGGTATAGGTTCCAAGAATAAGGTAGCCATTGTGTCTCTGTATCCTACCTTCATTCGTTTCAGTTGTGTCTGACTCTTTGTGACCCCATTAGAGGTTTTCTTGGCAAAGATACTGGAGTGATTTACCATTCACTTCTCTGGTTCATTTTACAAATGAGGAAACAGAGGCAAATAGGATTGAAGTAACTTGTCTAGGGTTACACAGATAGTAAGTGTCCGAGGCCAGATGTGTCTCTAGGTCTGGTATCTTATCCACTGTGCCACCTACCTGCCCATCAGATCTTCATCAGATCTCAACTGGACCATTGGTTTTAAATCCATTTATTTAATTAATTAATTTAGAATATTTTTCCATGGCTATATGATTTATATTCTTTCCCTCCCTCTCCTATAGTCAATGAGCAATTCCACTGGGTTTTACTTGAATAACTGATCAAAATCTACTTCCATATTATTAATATTTGCAAAAGAGTAATCATTTAGTGTCTATATCCTCAATCATATCCCCAAAAAACCATGTGATCAATCATGTGTTTTTTTTCTGTTTCTACTCCCACAGTTCTTCCTCTGGATGTGGATACTGTTCTTTCTCATAAGTCCCTCAGAAATGTCCTGGATCACTGTATTGCTTCTAGTAGAGAAGTCCATTATGTTTGATTATGCCACAGTGTATCTATCTTTGTGTAAACCGGACCATTGTGATAAGTACTGGGTGGTATATAGTTCAAGGGCATTGATAAGCCTGATAGTATCTAGAAAAAGACAACTAGAATGGAGAAAAGCTTTGAGTCTATGTTTAAAAATAAGGATCACTTTTTAAGAACTAGTGATGTTCAATCTCTAGAAGGCTCATGGTAGGGGAAGATGATAGGTATTTTCAAGAATGTGAAAGATTGTCACATGTGGGAGGAATAACACACAGGTATGGCTCCAGAGGGCGAAAGGTGGGAGTTGCAAAGAGTCAAATTTAAGTTTTAATGTCAGCAAAAACTTTCCAACAATTAGAGCAGCCTTATTTGTGTGGTGGCAAAGACCCAGAAACTGAGGGGATGTCCATCAATTCAGAAAAGGCTAAACAAGGTGTGGTATGTGATTGTGATGGAATACTATTGTACTATAAGAAATGACAAAGCAGATGGTCTCCAAAAGACTGGGGAAGGTATGTGAGCTGAGGCAAAGAGGAGTGGGAGAACATTGCACATAGTCTCAGCAATACTGTAATGACAATTAATGGAGAAAGACTTAGTAACTGATCATGACAATGATCCATCACACCTCTAGAAGACTTATGATGGAAAATGCTATTTACCTCAAGAGAGAGAGAAAGAATTAATAGATTCTGATGAAGCATTTTTTTACTTTATTTTTCTTGTATTTTTTTGGCAACATGACCAATATGGAAATGATAATATATATATATATATATATATAT
>NC_058133.1:58958526-58987665 GCF_016433145.1 Gracilinanus agilis
TTTTTTTTTTTTAAGATATCTAATGCTTTGCTGAAGTTTCTGAGCTTTTCTTTTAATATATTCTCCTTCTGAGTTCTTCACTAAGATTTCTGACTTTTCTTTTTATCTTTTTCTCTAGTTATTTTTATTAGACCTTCCAATCACTCACAGATTCTTGTGGTCATTTCATTTTCTTTCTGAGGCTCTGATTTTAGATATTATAAGATTATACAATTCTCTTCGAGTGTGCTCTTGGAATTTTCTTATTCCACGGTATTTCTGAATTAAATTAAGAATGTTTGTTTGTTTTCTCATTTCCTCAGTCCTTCTGTTTTCTCCCTATGGAACTTGCCTTGTGGGGATTTTTTTCTTCTGTAGTAAGAACATCTGTGACCAAAAAAAGAAAAGTTTTCCCCTAAAAAGGCAATGAAGCCATACTAGCGACTTAGCTGGTCCTGAAGACTACAGTTTGAACCATTCACATACCTTTCTAGTTGCCTAAGGCATAAAAGTCCAGTACAAGAGTAGGTGATGCTATTTAGATTTGACAGAATTTCCACTATCAAGAGAGTCAATGACCCTTCATATCTGGCATAACATCATGGCAAATGTGTGTGCCCACCTGAACCAAACCTGTACCTTTGCCAAAGATTCTTTCCGCACTATTGTTAAGTTAATGACTTTTGTTAATTGTTATATGATTTACCATTATTCAATTTTATTTTGATCCTTTGCCTGAGGCACTGGAGCAGTCTAAGTCAAGACTGACCCAGTGTTACACCTCTTTTGGATGCTATTAGTGCTTTGTTCTGAGGCAAGGGCAGGGGGAGGGAGGGTGGTCCTTCTTTCATATATAAATTTTCCCTGTTATTTGGCTACAAAGCTCTCCCTTGCCCTTTTCTACCAAGAAATGTACAAGTAAGTGCTTGTTTAAACTTCCTCCCAGTGTTTCCGTTATTTATATTTTCATAACTAGTTCCTCGTTGTTGCTTGAGAATTTAATCTAGAATAGCAGTTCCCTCCATGGTTTTCTCTTCTTTTTATAGGATGCATTTTCTACAGGGCAGTGGTTGGGGGAAGGAGGTAGGGGAAGGAATTTCACTTGAAGTGATGAGAAATAAAGGAAATCAAAAAGGACCTGAACCTATGGCAGTCTCAGATGAGAGGGTAGATAGCTGAAAAGAAGTTAGTTGGGGATGAGTGGAGGTACATTCTGAAGAAAGTAAGAGATTATGGGAAGTAGGTCCAGAGAAGATAAGAGAGGTGGAGTAGGGAGGGCTTGGTCCATGTGAAGAGGAGAAATCTGGGTTGGATAAAGGAAGGAGTGAAAGGAAAGCAAATTAAAGCTGACGACTAGAAGATATTGTTTTTCCCTAGAAGCAGTATAACATGGATTGATTACCATTCTCAGAGCAAGACATGGAATGAAAGAAATAGAACAGTAAAGAAGATACTGTTAGAATGAGATGATTATACCACAGACATCTCCTCCTCTGATGGGTTTCATGTGTGAGGCTGTAACCCAAGCAGAAGGCAATAATCATTTCATAAGACCAGTATCTTATTGCTGTGATGAAATGGAAATATAAATAAATGGTTCAGATTCATCAAGAGAAAAGATTTGCAAGATTAGCTGAATAATTTAGCATGATTAGCAAAGGGGAAAATATCTAGGAGGTTCACTAGAATTATTGATGTGGCCAGCAGTCAATAAAATAACTCCAATCAACAGTTAGTCAGTCAATTATATTTGTTATGCATTTATTATGTGCTAAAGACACTGGCCCTGTGCTCAAAGGGCTGACATTATAATGGGAAAATAACATGGAAATAACTGTGTATATACATGAAATATATAAACAAATGGAAACTTATCACAGAGGCAAAGCATTAGAAGCAGTTTTGGGGGGCCAAGAGCCCCATGGGGTGAAGAAAGGATTTTTACAGAAGGAGGTTTTTGAGCTAAGTTTTGAAGGAAGCCAGGGAAACTAAGACGCAGAAGAAAAGATGAAGAATATTTCAGGCCCATGCCTAGAATAGCTGGTGTCAAAGACACATATTTAGAAATAGTGTCTCCATTTTGTTTATAAAATAGCATAAGAAACCATAGAAAATTAGAAGAGAAGTAAATTGTTTACCTTTCATAGCAGGGTAGGAGATGAATTCTTAGCTGAATAAGAGAGAGAAGCAACTACAGAAGATACAAAAAAATTATTTCTAACTGAAAAATATTTCCACAAAAACAATGTATCTATGATAAGAAGGAATGTAGCTGATTGAAAACAAATATCAGATAAAGGCTTGGTATTCAAAATATTAGACAAGTAATTGGAATGTGAAAAAACAAAAACCATTCTACACTAAACAAGTGTTTATGGTCAAAGGATATGAACAAAAAGTCCTCAAAAGAATTGCAAACTATTAACAATGATATTTTAGAAATCTACAATTAACAAATATTAAGAGAAAACAAGTTTATTATTTCAACTGCAAGATAGGTGCATTGTTGGAAAAACTATGAATAACCATTATAACCATTCCAGAAAGTCATTTGGAATTAGGCAAATAAAGTGGCTAAAATGTCCACATCCATTGATCCAGAGAAGTTACTGTTAGGCAGATACACCAATCAATCAATCAAAGAGTCAATGATGGCCAAGGGGGTCAATGACAAAAAGAAAGATTCCACGTATGCCAAAATATTAATGGTAGTACTTTTGTAGTAACAAATAATTGGAAACAACTTAGATGCCCATCAACTGTGGAATGGCTAACCAAATTGTGGTGCATGGATGTAATAGAAAATTACTGTGCTCTAAGAAATGATGAATGTGATATATACAGAGAAACATGGATAGATTTATAGGAACTATATATACTAGTATATATAGTTATATATATATATATATGTATGTATGTATATATATATATATATTAAAGTAAGCAGAATCAAGAAAACAATATACGACCACAACAATGAAAATGGGAAATACCACCACTACAAAACAATCAAAACTGAATCTTACAAAATTATACAAGCTTGACCCCAAAGAAAAGATATAATAAGAAGATACCTCCTACTACTACTTTGTAGATGTTTGTGGGGGAAGGGAGCAAAGCAAGAGTGTGGATATTATGTGTGTGGGGGTATACACATACATATAGATATATATATATCTATGTACATTCAGTTTTGTGGAATTTTTCTCTTACTCTTTTTTCTTTTTAAAAAATATTATAAAGGCTGACTCTGATAAGGGGGAAAGGGATAGATAAAAGGAAAATGTAAGTGATAAAAAATTAATGAAAATATGTTTTAAAATATATATATACCTATGTAAGGAAAAAGAAATTCAGGAGTAGACAAAGGAAAATAGGACAAGGATAGAATATGTTCAATTTAATATTTTCTTTTTTAAACTATAATAATGCTTAAAGATATCACAAATCTTCTTTTCCTGTTCTTTGCATAATGAAATAGTTATGTTTGCTGATATTTAAATCCCTGATAATATATTAAACAATAAAGAAAGAATCAACAAGCCAGTCAATGAGTAACTCAATAAGTATTTATTATTTCTTACTATGAGCCAAGCACTGGGATAAGCATTGGGAATTCAAAGAAAGTCAAAAGAGATTCCCTGCTTTCAAGTTCATGGAGTAAGTGGGGAGGCAATATGCAAACAAATATGTATAAACATGATAAATGGGAGATAATCAACAGAAAGATGACATTGGCACCGAGAATCATGAAAGGTTTCTTACATAAGGTGGAATTTTAGCAGACTTGAAGGAAGTTAAAGAAATCTTGGGGAAGATGAAGAATGAGAGTTCCAGAAGTGGGTACAACAAGAGAAAATGTCCAGGAACATCAAGGAGGCTAATGTCACTGAATTGAATAGTATGTGGGTGTGAAGATGGTACAAGAAATGCTGGAAAGATGGGAGGAACTCTAGAACAAGATGCCTCCTCCCAGGATAAGCTCATCACTTCTAAACTCATCTCCATGCTACTAATTTATATCTTGACTGACACCACCTCCCTTAGCCTCCTCTCCCCTCTGATTGGAGAGCTAGAGGATACATACCAAACTCCTCCCAATGCTTTCCTTTATAGAGGAAAGAAATTGGGCTCTTAGCATCTGCTACTATACCCAGTTTCAACTCCCCTTTTCCTGCCTTCTTTTGTGTGTTTCTCCCCATTTTGATTGTAAGTTCCTTGAGGGCAGTAGTCCTTTTTATTATTTTTTTAATTATCAATCATTAATTAATTAATTAATTTTAACCCTGGCATTTAGCCCAGTGCCTGGCACTTAAATATTTTTTTGGACTGGATTAGAGAAGGGCAAGTTATAAAGGATTTTGAAAGTCAAACAGGATTTTATATTTGATTTGATTTTTCTTTTTAAAATTTTCTTTATTTCTTATTCAGTGATCAATGATCATAAATAGTTCAAAACACAAAGGAAAATAGGGAATATGACTAAAGAAGAAACTGAAGTTATCTAACATACATACTATGCTTAATATATGTATGTATCTGTAAAACCCAGTGGAATTGTGCTTTGGCTAAGTGGGGCTAGGGGAGTTTGGGGGAGAGGGAAAGAACATGAAACATGTAACTATGGGAAAATATTCAAAATAACAATTAAAGAAACTTGAAAAAATAAAGGGAGAAAGCAACTAAAAAAAACTATATCTATATCTACATCTATATCTATATCTATATATCTCCCACCAGTAACTAATTGCTCCTGTCTTCCCTTTGTGTGCCTTTTTTACCATTAAATTTTTTTAATTTATAGCATACTATATGTAACGTAATAGTATAATACATATGGTTTGTTATAAATACGTAATAAATTATTATAAATATGCTTATCTAAGAGAAAGATTTTGACATTAGCCACGTCCAAAAATAATTTTTTCCCACTCCTTACCCCTTTCTCCCCTTCTCCCAACTCCTCCCCAGACCCCAAAAAGGCAGGTAATGTGATATAGAGTATACATTTATTATCATATCATACCTATTTCCATGTTTGTCATGTTGTGAGACTTATATTAGAGAAAAACTCATGGAGGAAATAAAGTGAAGAATGATGTTTAAATCTGAATTCAGACTCTGTTTCTTCTGTGGCAGAGGATATCTTTTTTTCATCACGAGTTCCCTAGAGTTGTCCTGGATGCTTGCATTGTTGATAATAAAGTCATTCACAGCTTTTTATCATACATTTTTGTTATTACTATTTACAATGTTCTCCTGATTCTGTTCACTTCACTTTGCATCAGTTCATACAAGCCTTTCCAGGTTTTTGTGATATTTGATTTTATAACAGTGTGATCTTCTGTTCTTATAACTTGTAGTCAGTTATATCAAATAAAGATGTGATTTGTTGTAGAAAACCATCAGTGAAAGACAACCTATATTTTCATATTTTTATCATTTCTACCCTTAAGGTGCACACAAACTAGTTTATTTAAGATTTCATTGATCAAAATGCCACAAAATGCCACTGACAATTGCAGATATCTTCTAAGTTGTTTTTGGAGGGAGGATTAGGGCAGGAAAGAAATAAAATTGATAGCATTATAGACATAGGCGAAGGGAACTTACCCTTTTTTTCACTGTTTTGTGATGTGATGTTGATTGTAACTATTTCTCTAGCATAATGCTTTTTTTAATCTAGTATGTCTGCTACCAGTGCCATAGAAGTGGGAGAGAACACAGGACCACGGGACTTAGGATTTGTTGTATTTTTGTTTCAAGAATATCCATGTCCAAAAAAAATAAGACACACACACACACACACACACACACACAGAAACACTTGTTTGACAAAAATAGGTATTTCTCAGGTGATAAGCCTTTCTGCAATTAGCCAGGTTGCTGCTAAGATAGTCTATAATCACCCACTAGGACACTCCTTGGTCTCTGGGTGATCCAATTAGGTTTAATTCTCATCTTGATTCAGATGAATGAATTGTTGTTGTTCATTCATTTCAGGTGTGGCTGACTCTTTGTGACCCAATTTGGAGTTTTCTTGGCAAAGATACTGGAACCATCTGCCATTTCCTTCTCTAGCTCATTTTACAGATGAGAAGTCTAAAGCAAACAGGATTAAGTGACTTGCCCAGGGTCACACAACTAATAAGTGTCTGAGGTTGAATTTAAATTCAGGGTCTTCCTGACTCTAAGACCAGTGCTCTATCCACTGTCACCATCTAGTTGCCTCCAAAGAATGAATAAACAAAAGCATTTATTTGTTCAGTTGGGTTTTACTTTTTGTGACCCCATCTGGAGTTTTCTTGACAAAACTATTGGAGTGCTTTGCTATTTATTTCTATAGCTTGAACAGGGTTAAGAGAGTAGCCCAGAATCATACTAGTGACATAGCTAGTATCTGAGGATAGATTTTAACTCAAGATGAATCTTCCTGACTCCAGGCATCCACTTTGCCACCAGCTACTCTGCTTACTTTGAGCTCTGAAATTGGGGCCAGGAGAGTCAGGTCATCGGTCTTTCATGGAAAAGTCTCGGTTGTCAAATTCGAACAGAGAACTCTTGGGATTTTTGCCTAGTGACCTATTTCGGAAACTGCTCTTCCCAATCCATCATTCCCTTCATGAGTTGCCAATTGCCAAGTTTTAAAGTTAAGGTAAATTGAGAGAAAAGATTCCAAGTATGATCAGTTTATTACTTAGGCTAATATTATTATTCAATTGAGTCAATAGCCTCTCTCAATGACCAAAGCATACTACAGGTTTACTATGTACCAAGTTCTGGGAATATAAGTAGAAAAGAGCTCACATTATAATAGGGAAGAGAAGGTTTCAATTGCAAATCAGAAGAAAAAGCACAACAGAAAAGTAGACCATCATTCACACAGATAAAAACCAGTTTCTGATGTTGAACCACTGGATTAGTATCAAGGATTTTTATGGACAGAACTTTCTTTCCAGGACTCTACTTGCTGTGGCTAAGAAGGTGGGGGCTTAACATTTCTGCACCTATGATATTCTTCTCTGTGACAGTTCTAAAGGCTGGCCTGAGGGTAGGTCCACCTCTGTGGTTCTTGGGTTTGCTTGCTCATCAGTGGCAGTCCTGTTGGCAGTGAAGTGCTGATGTAGGATTAGCAGTCCTTTCTCCAGAAGGGCGACACCCTTGAGGCCATTCTTGTGGAGACTAGCCTAGAAGCAGGGCTAGTAGTCTAATGGTACTATTTTCTGAGCTTGAGCTTAGGATCCTGGCTTTTCTCTGAGGTCTGAGAGGAGATGGTGGTGGTGAAGGAATCAGTGGGTAGACCTACCTCCTTCTCACACTAGGTCCTTTCTCACCCTCAGGGTGCCTTGTGGCTTCAGTCAGGCATATATGACTGGATGTAGATTTAGATATATACACAGCCATTTGTCCCTTAGCATTTTTTGCACATCTATTAAGCACAATTCTGTGATCATCAACAGTGGATCAGTAACAGCTGCTATTTACAGTTTGCAAAATGCTTTACATATCTCATTTAAGCCTAAAAACAATTCTAGAGGTTTTTTCTTTTGACTACACCTATGATTTCACTGAAGAGAATACCTAATGGTGAAATCTGCCCACAGGATTTGCAGAGAATTGCCAGGAGCACCCAGAGCTGAGGTGTGCCTATGACCACACAGCTATTGGGGCAGCGGCAAGATCTGAATCCAGGTCTAGCATTCTAGCTTCTAAACCAATCCTATAACAGGCCTTTCAGGATTCTGAGATTTGACCATCTGGACCAAGTGACAAATGACCTAAGAGTGAAATTACCTCATGATATCTCAAATCAATGTGATTCAAGAATATTTAAAGCCTACTATGTGCCAGGTACTATGCTAGGTATCAGAGATTCAAAGACAAGTCCTTGCCTTCAACTTGCTGATTCTGAATTTCAATTGTTAACTATTTTTATTCCCTTTCCCAGGCCAATTATTCTCTCAGAATCTAAGAGAAGTAAATAAGTACAGAGTTGTTCTGCCTTCAACAAATCCTCAGAGAGCATTAGTATTAAAGGTTCTTGGCACATTGGCTGCCTATTTTTGAATGTATGCCAGCATGCAACTAACCTTTCTAAATTATAATAGTAGATAGAATTCATATAGCCCGTTAAGGCTTACAAAGTGCTTTACAAAAATCTTGCTTGATCATGATGACCATCCTGGGATGTAGGTGCTATTATCATTCCCATTTCACAACTAGGAAAACAGACAGGTTAAGTGACTTGCCATGGGTCAGGCAGCTATCAAGTGGCTGAGGCTGGGTTTGAAGCTAGGTCTTCCTGACTCCAAGGCCATTATGGTGCTACCTAACTGCACAGTCCTTGACAGTACCAGATATAGTTTGACAAATCTCAAAGGGTAGTTGATGAACACTAGAAAGTGAAGCAATGAGCACCAAGAACCATCAGGAACTTATCACACCAGACTAGCCTCATTTCCTGTTGTTGACAGCATCATTAAAGAAGTAGGTGAGATTGTTGGGGACATAGTTTACCTAGATTTGAGCAAAGCTTTGGGTAAAGTATTCCATACAGTTCTTACATGTATTCCTGTATGGAGATGGCAAGGGGTGTGGACCAGTTAAAACTGATGACTTCAGAACTGTTGGAATGGCCCAACTCAGAATAGCTGTTAATGTTCCATTTTTGAAACAGCAAGTCTCCAGCAGAGTATCCTGAGTGTCTCTACTGTGAGATTCATATTGCAGAGGGGTTCAGGCTACATCAAGGAATTCTCTCTGCAGCTTGAACCCCTCTCTGCAATATCAATCTCACACTATGTGGCTTTTTTTTTTTTGACTTTGTGTTTCTTAACATTACTAATAGCTCAGGAAAAAACATAGATGTCATGCTCATCAAATTTGTAGATGACACAAAGTTGTGGATAGTCATCACACTAGACGATAGTCAGGATTCAAAGATTTTGACAGGTTGAGAACTGAGCTAAATCTAGGCGAAATTCAAGAGATAAATGTCTTCTACTTGAGTTAAAAAGTTTCGTAAATACAAGATGGGTCAAACATCACAGCTTTTCAAAAAGATGTAGGGATTTTAGTGGACTGCAAGATCAATAAGAACACCACAAAAAGCTAATGTGATCTTGTGCTGTGAGTATAGCTTCAAAATAGGAAGTGACAGTCCCCACTACACTGTCTTCCTTTGGAATATTGTGGTGAGTTCTGGCCACTCTTGTTAAGGGTGTTAATAAGCTGGAGTATCCACATCCAGAGGAGCACTCAAGATGGTGAAAAGTTTCAAGTCCATGTCACATGAAGACTGGGCAAAGGAACAGAGCATGCTTAGCATGAAGGAGACACACCAGGTACCCAATTAAGGGGTTGTTACATGGAAAAAGAATTTCATTTGTTGTTACTGGCCCTCAGGGTAGAACCAAAAGCAATGGGAGTTGCAAAGAGGTCAATTTAGGTCCTACAATGTCAGGGAAAACATCCAAATAAATAGAGCTGTTCCAAAGTAGAATGGGCTGCCTTTAGCAGGGGCCAGTTGTCCTTTTTTCGAGATCTCCCAGCAAAAGACCACCTGTCAGGGATTCCTTTCACTTGTGAGTTGCACAAGATGACACCTGGGGTCTCTACCAAGTGTTCCAACTCTATGAGGACAGGGTATAAGAATAATATCTTCCTCATTCTGGACAGTGAAGATCTAGCAACGTGGACTAAAATGTTAACTTTCCTCTCTATCCCAACATACTTCTGCCTCCTAGTTATGTCTACTTCAACCTGAATTTGATGTAATTTATTTTTAAGTCCAAGTGCTATACACTGATGCCAATTAAAAAATGTTTGTTAGCTTCAGCTTACTTTTCTAGTCTACTGACATCTTTTTGGGTGCCAATTGCATTAACTCAATGTGAAAGGGAATTTATTTTATCTTAACTTAATCAATCAAGTACTTGGAGTGTCCCACCCTTTTAATTTAATTAGTCAGGAACTAAGTCTTTTGCTGCTCAGTCTGGAGTTGCTTAGCTTGGCTAGGCATTCAATTCTGCCTTGGATTCAGCTTTGGTGGCTTGAGGAGTTCAGTTTTGATGACTCATTTGGGTTGAGGAGACCCTGGCCAGAGACACTGGCTCTTGGGCTCTTCTGTCTTTGGTGAGATACTCTCTTTGGTAAGGCACTCGGATGTGGACTTAAGTTAATTTAGTAGGCAATATTCTACCTCCTTCCTACATTTCCCTCTTTACTAACTCTACTTTGCTACTATAAATAAAGCTACTAAAGCTACTAACGGCCTCGTGACTTAATTTTTATAAATGGTGACCACAACTTTTTTTTAATTCTTATATTTGTCAAACCCATTTTAATTACTGCAATTTATTATATAAATATAACCTATTAGCTGTGTGACTCTGGGCAAATTACTTAATCCCAGCTGCCTAGCCCTTACCATTCTTTTGCTGTGGAACTGAAACTTAATATTAATTCTAAGACAGAAGGTAAAGGTCTTTTTTTAAAGTGTAAGCTATTATGAGATGTTATTTTGGCACCAAAATTTTAAACAAATAAAAATTAGATCAGAAATATAAGAGACAGCAAGAGTGCTTTTATGTATCATTTTTTAAAAACATAGATAAGGTTAAAGGCTAAAGAATAAGAAAACAGAGACATAAAACAAGATGAATAAAAATACAAATACTGAATTTAGAGAATAAAAATGTACTGTGACAATTGAGTTTTCTTAGAAGACTAAATACAGCTTTATCTTTACTAAGAATGAAAGAATTCTTCCTTACTTGTATATACTATAAATACAACTGGAAAGTAGCAAAAAAGGCAAATTCAGTTATAACTATGCTATTTAATAACAAAGATTACAGGGCCTCTCAGTACATGCAATTTGACAAATAGATCACTTAAAATGTTTATCACAAATAGTTTTGTTTTGTTTTTTAACCCTTACCTTCTTAGAATTTATACTAAATATTGGTTCCAAGGCAGAAGAGCAGCAAGGACTAGGCAATGGGGTTTAAGTGACCTGCCCAGGGTCACACAGCTAGGAAGTGTCTGAGGCCATATTTGAACCAAGGACCTCCCATCTCCTGATCTGGCTTTCTATCCACTGAGGTACCTTGCCATCCCTATCACAAACAGTTTTGCATGATGCATAAACAGCCAAACAATTCCAGGAGGGTCTACATGTGGTATCAATGTAGGAACCACCTAATCTAGTTCATGAAATGATGTCTTAGTGGCAGTAGAGAAACAAGCCTGGAATTTCTCAGCTCTTCCTTCAGAAGGTGACGATTACACAGGGTCACACACTTAGAACCCAGATAATCTGTTCATGTTCCTACTGCTATGTCTTCTAATACTGATGGAGTTACCAGTTCAAATTCTTAAATCTAGCTCTTCTAATCTGCTCTATTTTTGCTACTTTAACAAGACACAGCACTCCACTTGAATTAGGTTTCACAAAAACATTCTTGCTGGCTTGTTGTCTCCTTGCAAGGTGTACAAGTCCTAAAATAAATGCAATCAGAAGCTGACATTTCAGCATTCTTTATCTTCAGTAAGTTGTTTTATGAAGTTGATAAAGATATTTTTTTCCTGAGATTTAAAATTTCCCACTCTCTAGCCTTATACATCCTAATCTCTAGTACTTTAAACCCAGACATAACTTCTTCTTTAAGAATTACAATGCAAATACAATTGGCAGGAAATTCCATTGGCATGTGGGTCCATGTAGAGTAAATGCAAGGCTGAAGTGGTGGACAGCAAATACATACATTAATCATTGCAATGATTGATCCAAGCAGTATTACCATTTCCACATCAAGAGAGTTACACTTCAAGTCAAGCACCCTGCCCCTTAGAGCTAACTATGACTAGCTTCAGCAACAAAAAGGGGACTTCTAAAGGGGAACTTTCCTAAGGAAAAACACCAGAGCAAAGTAGAAACTCTGATAGACAATCACAAGAATCAAAAGAGGAAAAAAAAAGAGGGGATTGTGTCTAGGTTAGTGACCCCATCCCCTAACCCCCTCAAATGAGAAGTTACTTATAGTTCTACCAATGGGGAAGTCCAAGATCTTCTTCATGAAAATCCAGCAATTTGCAATCAGACTTGAAGGGATATGCTAAGCCTTCTGGGTTACAAACTACCTGACCTCCTGCTCATACTCATGAACTTCTACCCTGTGCTTGCTCTGTTTCCTATTCACACGGAGGGAGCAGGCAATGAAGGCTGCACAAAACCAGTCAATTTGTTTTCCTTTCACACCAGGATTTTCACCATATGCAGTATAAGCTTTCATTATTAAAAATAACATACATTCATAAACATGCCAAAACAAGGTGTATTTATTAAGATTATAAGACTATCTTATGCATGAAGTGCACAAAGTAGGTCTCCTTCAGGTCAGGAATCACCTTACATTTTAGCTGTGAAAAAAAATTTCATAACCCAAATTCTCTCTTTGAGGGTGTTTACCTCTAAGTTTAGTTCACCTCCCCTATGACTTCATTACTAGCCCTTTTCCATGGCAGATAACACCTATCAGAACTATGAGCTGAGTCACACCAAAAATATTCTTAGAATATGACACGCATAACAGGAAAAAAGTCCTTGTTTCTCAACCACACAAATACCACTTAAAACTTATCTAACCAACACATATTATTTTAAAATTTTCAACTCTGACAGACAAATACAATCATTAATCTTGTCTGTTGAATGTTGTCCTCATTCCAATCATGTTCAGAGGCCTGAGACTAGCTCAGAAAGCTGGGAAATGGCCCTTGCGGCTAATAGTGTCTGCTGCTCAAAATGAAATAGGAGCAGTTTGGTTTGAGTGTCTGAGTAAGGAGGAAAGGAATGAAAAGGCCTTTGGTTTTGGTCTCAGGAGAATTTTCCAGCTGGATTTGGGGGACCCAGAAAACCCCCGGCTTGTTTGGTGGCAGCCCGAGAAGGAGCAAGGCCAAGCATCTTCTGAATGTTCTATGGAGATAAACAAAAAAATAAAAAATTAGGGTTGAGAATGATACTTTTAGAAGAATAAGTATTTACATTATAAGCTTGATTTCAATACTTAATCAAAAAGATTCCCTTGTAACTAATATAAAATGTATCCAAATATAAGCAAAAGTACCCTTAGCATCCCTACTGTGAAGTTTCTGCAATGGGTCTAAAGGACACTTTCCCCCACCAAATATGGGAAGAATGATTTGTTTCCAGTACCAACTGGTCCCATGCTATTAGGATTTCAAATACACACTCATGGAAGCTTCCACAGATCATGTATTTACACTTTGAAACAGTGGCATTACAGCTAAACCCCCTCATTTTATACAGGGGGAAACAGAAACCCAGAAAGCTAAGTGTCTAAAGTCACACAGGTGCTAACTGACAGAGCTGGGATTAGAACCAGGGCTTCTCGGTTCTGATTGGCACCTCACCCCATACAAATCTGCTTTATCTGGTCTTAGTCCACAATTTCACTGGGCACAGACAAATGTTTAAACATGAAATATTTTTAAGGTGTCTAAGTACTATGTAAAGTAATTTGTCTCTTTCATAAATACATGTATTACTTTATAGCAATAACACTTCTAGAGCTTTTAATTTGGCTGTTCATAACTTATGGAGTGTGTTATAATATGGATTCCTTTCATGTATGGGTTGGTCACTGAGCTGCTTTGCAACTCAATATGGTGATTGTTAAGCTCTCTTATAAGTAAAGTTAAGTGTGTGTGCAGAGGGCAGAGGCAAGGGAAAGCAGAGTAAGGAATTCTAGAATTCTACTGGGGAGAGTCAGTTGGCCTACTGCTGGTGTCTCTGTCTCTGTCTCTGTCTCTGGAAGGGAACTGTCTACCTGCTTTTGCTGGCTGTGTTATATCTGGACTTCTCTATCCTACCTGCCTCCCTGTTACTTGATTGAAACATCTACTGAGCTTCCTGTGTGATCCTGTACAGCTGAGTCATCTGTCTGTGAGAATATGATTTGGGTCCTTTTGGATCCAAAACCTCTTCTTGGGTCCTGTCCTGCCTAGCTGCCTAACAACCTCCATTACCACCAAAAGGGGAGTTGTTTTGGGTGTTGGATATTTATATTAGGGTCTGGGTCCCTAGACAGATAGGTGAGCTCCATGTAGCTAAATCCATGAAGACTTCTGGTGACAGGACATTTAGATCTTTTGGGTTTAGAAAGAAATCTTTAGCTTAAGTTTGTCCAATTACCTACTTACCTTTCCCTTGTTAAAAATTAAAACAACTTTTATATAGCATCTTAGTGGGTAGGTGTGTCATCTCAGCACTGGGCTTAGTGGCCTTCCCAAAACCAGGTTACTCTTCTGATACTGGCCTAAATATCATCCAATCCCATCCCCCAAACCCTCACTTTTATTTAAGCTCTTAAGAAGAAATTTTAAAGGAAGGCACTAGGACAAAAGGAATAACCACTACAAGAAACCAAGCTTCCTGCCTCTAGAAAGGTGGACAATAATCTAAATCAGTGACGGGCAAAATACGGCCCATGGGCCAGATGTGGTCCCCTGAAATGTTCTATCAACGCAACATTATTCCAAATCTGACGAATGCAATGAAACTTCGAAAGAATTGCCTCAAAAACAGACTGACAGATGAGCATTTCCTTTCCTTTGGCCCCCCCTTTAAAAAGTTTGCCCATCACTGATCTAAAGAACACAAAGTCTAGGATGCATGCCTTTTCCTAATTTCTTTTGGTCAACTGTTAACTGTATTTAGTAAATGCCTACTTTCTTTCTCTCACAGTGAAAGACAACTACAGGGTATAAGAAAATTAGATTATGGTTCCTTTGTTCTCAAAGAGCTTACAGTTTAGTTAAGAAATATTCACTTAATAAAGCCAATTATAATAAGACTTTAAGAAATCAGTCTTTAAAATACATACTTGTTCATTCTTACCAAATAAAGTAATATTTAAGTTTACATTTATAATACACAAGGTACTCTACAATCATAGGACACGATGAGATGCAGCCTATCATTTTATAGGTAAGCTAGTACTGGACCAAAACAATTTCTCTCTAAACACAACTCAATTACCTCTAAACTGTAGGGTCAATGGATTTAAGGAAGAAGATATAGAAGGAAAGGGAAAAAGGGAAAATATTTTCAAGACTCGGGACTACAATGTAGGTAGGTGACTGACACATTAAAACTTAAGTCAATGGTAGATGCCATGTAGACCAGAGCACTGTCTTTTCTTGCTGTCAGACTTCCCCAACAACTGCAATGCCCCAGCCAATGTATTTCGAGCTGCAATAAACTTACATATTGCCATCTTATCCTTTAGAACAAAGCTGTTCCAAATTTCTTGTGAGATAGCCTGATAAAAATCCAGGCCTCTATTGATGCCATGGTGTCCATGTCTTTGCTGAAAGTAAACCCCTTCACACTCAACCAGTCATTAGTGAATTGTTTTTCTCATGCACAGACTCAGAGGACACTATGCTCTATTTCTTGGTATGGGAAATATCTCTTATTAAAAACCATCTTAAAGGGGCACAGTATAACTAGCAGCAACCCCTGAATGTGCTTCCCCAAATTCAATTCAACAGAGCCAGTAGGCTAAAGCTATAACTATAGGGAAGGAAAGAGCTCAGAATATGCATAGATGGAAAATATGAATGGTTTGCCCTTTTTATCTTTTAAATCATTTTAACCATTTCCTAATCTCATTCTGATATGACTGCTGTATCAAATCCTCAAAATGCTGAGATAAATTTTTCTGTTTTCTGAATTGGTAAGATTTAGATCAATTCAAAAAGACAAATAGAAGGGGAAAAAAGTATTACCGATATCAAACTTTTTTTCTCACATAAAGAAGATGAGATAGAGAACTCAAACCAATTAATTAAAAGACATAAAAATAATAAGGATGTTAGGGCTCTAAAATGAAGGAAGGTGAAGTTCAGATATAGTACACATTATTTTGAATTTTAGAAGTCTATTTCTGCATTTTTTTGCGAGGTCAACTGTAATACAATAGCAAATAAAGTTTTTCTGACCAGGAAAAAACAAAAGGAAAAAAAATTTCCTGATAATCATCCCTTCCACTAAGCAGGAAATCCAGAAGCACTCCACTACAGGATTTACGTTCCTTCCTCTCTTGTGAAGGGTGAGAACAAGCTACCAAGAAAAGGAAGTTATTAGTTGCAAACTGGATATTTTGGGAAGGCACTATAACCCAGGTCATGGACAATAAATACATTTCGTTCTTTTATTCTTTAGTCATTTAGATAATGTTCATCTTTTACAACTTTTAGTTCTAGTTGTTAATGCAAACCTCTCTGGCAATATGGTCTTCTCTAGCATCTAGCAGTCAACTTTTGCTTCCAATTAATGATGCTCCTTCAGTGATTTAATGTAACAATCTTATAGCTTTTATTTTCCATCTAATACTTCTTTCTCACCTTCAATTCTCCATGTGTTATATTATTAACTGAATCTTCCACAAACTATCTGGGGAATCAAATAACTAGGAATCTCAACTCAACTGGAGACCTTCCTAACTTGTTAAAGCAACAATTAAACTACATTTTTATCAGTTCTTATTATCAAGTAGGCTTGGAGACAAAATTTTCAATCATTCATGATTATTTCAACATACTTCATGACACCCACTTGAATACTTTGTGGTTCTCTAGAAAGGAGCAAAGAGGAAAATGTTGAGTATGAAGATGGGTACACTTGATTTGTACTTCCTATATCACCCAGGGCATGCTCAATGTAACTCCATTTCCAGTAACATCCCTGCTACATAATAAAGGCCTTTAACTAAGCTATAGCCAGGATCATTCAAAGAAAGTACTAACATACATTTCTTCTTTGATATTATGTAATTTAATACTTAAGGCCATCTTCAAAACTGGTAGCCAACATGTTGTATAAAATCTAGAAAATAGGAACTCAAACTTTTAACTGAGTTGGACAGAATACTAGTGACCAGAAGTACAAACTCATTATCATTCAGATTTCAAGACTAACTATCAGATTCTGTCTCCTGAATATGTACTATAATAATTAAAATTGGTTGCCAAATGTAATAGTTAAAAAAAAAAAAGAATTGTGGTCGCCATATATAAAATTAACTTCAAAAATGATGCTAAATAGCACTTAATAATTTAATTTAATATAAACATAGTAAAAGGAGGGAAATGTATGAGGGAAGTAGAAAATATTTCCTAACCTACCACCCAAGAACTCCTATCTGAAGAAATTTAGCCAACTCCCTGCCAAAGTTCCAATCTCCACATGGAAGTCAGGTAGCCTCTTCAACAAGGGTCTCATCAGCATAAGCCTCTTCCTTCAGCTCAAGTCACAACACCAAATCTATGCAGTGCAGAATGCTTCTTCAGCCCACCTCACAGAAAAAGCCTCCTCTTCAGCCAAATTCCTCCTAAAATGCCTCCTCATTAGTCCTTGGGTTGGCTTTTTTTATATGCAGTTTCTCCACATCACTTCCAGTCTCTCTCCCATTTCACAGGAACCAATCACAGCCTCCTAATTTGCCTGGCACTGCCCAGGGGACAGTGCTCGTGGTCTTTGAGGGTGTGAACTTTCTTTATTAGCGATTGACTAAGTTTTAAGTAGGGACACTTTAAGTTCTTGATTAACTTAAAATAGACAAAGGGAATAAAAATCCCCATTCACAGTACTAAATTGTGAAACCTAAATGTTTTTCCTTCTTCATCTTCATCTGTTGAATTCTTACAAATCTTTAAAAATCCAACTCACTCCCCAACCAAGAGCCATCCTTGATCGCCCCAGGAAATACAGTGGACAGAACTGAATTTAGAACCCTGATATACCCAGGTTCAAATTTCTTTATTGAAAATGGGAAAATGAAGACAAGAAATGGTAAATCTGATCTTCCTGTCAAACTTCACAAAGCACTTTGGCTTATGACAGTGATGGGCAACCTTTTATGCTTGGTGCGTCAAAATTTGCCAAAAAACTGAGCATAACTCAGATGGCATGTCACTTTGAGGGAAAAAAAACCCATAATTTCATGATATTTATAGTTTAAATAACAAAAAATGTATAATTATAACACATAGCTATATTTAATAAACCAAAATAAGTAAATTAATAGAGGTAGAATTGTCATCTATAGTGCACAGAGTGTCTACACTACACTACAGCAAATGTTTCATCCTCGGCATGTGGCCCCACACTTCTCTGTATGTGGCCATTTTCAATGGCTACACGTGTCAGCACACGTGTGTCATAGGTTTGCCGTCACCAGCTTATGGCTTTCTAATGTAGCTGTCTACGTTGGTGTCTTTTCCATTACTGGAATTTAAGATTTTTGTAGGCCTCGACACTATATATCTCATTTAAATTGTGATTATACTTGGTGGCTAACATAGTATTTTGCATATAAAAGGTACTTAGTATATGTTGTAGTTGGCAAATCTGAACCATTTGCATTCAAATGCAAATTTAAACTTTTAAAAAATATCTCTGTGTAGCTATCTCCCTTAGATAGACATATAAATATACTATTGTAGCTGACATACTAGAAATAGGATTCAAAACTTGAATTTAAAGAATATGTGATTTCCAGGGGCAATTATAAGACACTATCATTACCTTGCTAACTAAAAGATGTGATATTTTCAAGAGCAGATATATTTATTTTTATATACTGGTAGCTTATGAACAGTCTATAAAAAATCAGCCTAATTTTCAAAGAATGTAAATTTGCTTAGCCCTAGAAAATAGCTCTTAAAATAATATATTTTATCTATATTAGTGAACAGATTTCATGCTATATCACTGCAATGCCAAATTAAGGGGGGGGGTATTTTATAGACCTAAACTCCCCCACAAATTAAAGGAAATAATGAAAATGTAGGAATACTTCTATAGACTTCAAATTATACTGTAAGTGGCAATATCTAATATTTTTATAATGCAATAAGGGTAACATGTTATCTCATTAGATCAACAAAATTATTTGGAATTAGTTTTAAAACAGAAAAATAGAACAGGAAAGGATGATGAGAAACAATGAGAATCAATACTGAAATATTTGATCAAGCTATAACTTATTTAATAGAATTCCTATTTAATAGGAACAAGAAATGATGGGAACACTGGAAAGAAGTCTGAAGGAAGACCACTATCTTACACTATCTATCTACAATATGATAAAAATGGGTACATGATCTGAATACTAAAGATCTTACGGGAAAAATCTGCTTATATCAGATATTTCCCATTATCAAGGTAAGAAGGCAATTCTCAAATACAAGCGAAGAGATGATCAAAAAAGATAAACTAGAATTTTAATTACATGGAATATAAAAGCTTTTACAAACTAAATCAACACAATTAAGATAAGGAAAGTAGTCAATTAGGAAAGAAAAAAAATTGAATCAAATGTTTCTGATAAAGGGCTAATATCCAAAAGGCTAACTAAAGATTATCTAGAACTACCACCAATATTCACATGTATGCATATACATATATGTAGGTATACATACATGTATGAATATGTAAATAAAAATAATTCACAATAGACATCTTTTAGCTCAGATAAATTGCTTCCCCCCTGCCTTATTTAGTCATTGTTATGGGACCACTGAAGGAGAAAAAGAGACATACTGAGAAATGAAATATATATTTAAAAGAAGCATCAACATAATTGTTTTTAAAACAGTTTGGATTTAGGTATTTATCATTTCACTGACAAAGATATTCCTTCTAATAATACAGATAGCAACCTAGAGATGCCTAATGCATCTTATATGACAGATGTCTAAGTTCAGCCATAAATCTTTTTCATGGATCCAACCAACTTGTTGGGGGAATTTCTCTGGATCTGAAATGAGTATTTTTCATGGGACTAATAAAGAACTATGCCTTCTACCACTCAGCAAAGGGGTGGTGGCGATAGACTTTAGCATAGCATAGAGGCACACATCTCAGAAACAGTTAATATAGTGATTTGTGTTGCTGATTGGATTTTACAAGTCTGTTACAATAATTTTCATTAATTGATACCACTAATCCCATTTAAACTAAAGCAAAATCACACTGCGAAAAAGAAAAAGGAGAAAGCCTCTTAATTCAAAAGTCTTAAAGAGATTCTTTTTATTCTGGAGTTTTTATAACTGCCCTGAGACTGACTTAACACCTCTGGTGGAAATTGGCTCAGCTGTCACATCCTTTGAGAGGTCCCTTAAAATTCACAAAAGGAAAACAGTTGTTATTTGAAGGTCAAGGCAAGCTAATCACTAAACTTGAAGGAAGTAAACAAAAGCCAAGGGAAAAAAAATAACTTGGAAAAAAGTAATTGGGTTTATTTTTATGATACTTTACCTTCTCTCAAAATATTAGAATAACCTTCCTGTTCTCTATTCAGCCAAAACAAGAGTAGCCAATAGCACACACTATTCTTATTAGTGGGGGCAGCTGGGTAGCTCAGTGGATTGAGAGTCAGGCCTAGAGACAGGAGGTCCTAGGTTCAAATCTGACCTCAGACACTTCCCAGCTGTGTGACCTTGGGCAAGTCACTTGACCCCCATTGCCCACCCTTACCACTCTTCCACCTAAGAGCCAATACACAGAAGTTAAGGGTCTAAAAATAAATAAACAAAAAAAAAAAATTCTTCAGCTATTCTTATTAGTGTCTTTACCACCAAGAAAGGATGGGAAAGAACGAATGAAGAAAGGAAGGAGAGGAAGAGGGAGGAAAAGGAGAGTGGAGGGAAGGAGGGAGAGAAGGAGGAAGAAGAAAATGAAATTCTAGGCTAAAATTGATACTTTCTTCAAGGATTAGTCACTTAGGAAACTCTGGATGGAATTCTCTCACCTTAAAAATAAATGGGAACTAGTGGATTTGTGAGAAAAAAATTGTTTCTTTAGTGTGCTATCTAGTCTGAGTTTGTTTTTGGACTAAAGCTTTACTTTATTTCTCCTGTAAATGAATATTCTAATGAAAAAAAAGTTTTCAATGTCTTAAGGCCCCAAATTTACCATTTTAAAAAAGAAATTGTACTATGGGTGGGATAATTCTGTGATTTTAGACAGGATTTTTTCATAAATCTATCAAAGCATTACTACCACCAGAATGAACTAAACTTTAAAAACAAAAACCTAAAAAATCTACTAATACTACTGAATACTATCCACTTGTCTCCCCTAAAAGCTACTATAGTCATGAAGATATCAGTTAAGTTTATATTACAATTTTATCAAACGAGCAAGCAAATAGCATTTATTAAGTAACTACTATGCCTCTCACCTTCATCCCAACATTAGGGGGTTGTTCTGTGAGTCCTCTGATTTCAGAGAACCTCAAGACCTACAGAACAGTATATCAATATCCAGGAAGGAAGGAACAGAGAACCCCAAATCAACATCTTAGTCCTTGAGACTAAAGTACTTAATAAACTTTAAAAAGCTACAGAAATATGAACTGTTGTTTTAGCTACTTTCCTTTTTTTGGACAGACCATACAACATCAAGAAAATTAAGCACATGTTCTTACTACATTTCATTATAGTGTGCTAAAAAGTATTAGGTTACTGTTTCAGTATCTGCTTTAAGATCTGTATCTAGAATCTTCCCAGATCTAGAGCTAGAAGGGAATCTCAAAGAAATATAATTAAATAAAAACTAATAATAACAGTATTTTATATAGCACTTTCAAGTTTATAAAGAGCTTTTCATATCAACTCTTGATTTTTACAGCAACCCTGGGAGGGAGTGCTATTATCCCCATTTTCTAAATGAAGAAATCAACACAGAGGTTAAGTAACTTGATTAGGATCATAGTCCATGGCTGCATTTGACCTTTGGTCTTCTTATCTCTAAATTCAGTGCTCTATCCATTGAACTACCAGAAACTGAGACCCAGGGAAGCTAGTCATACATTAATATCAGGGAATGATTTGAATCCAGATCCTCTTAACTCCAGGACCAGTGCTCTTTTCATTGTACCATAGTGCCTCTTAGTAGTACTAAACATTTGAACCAAAGGTTAAGATATTACATCTATTCTGAAATAAATTTCATCTTGTATTAGATTCAGCCTGAACTCTTTTTTGGGGGGATCCTGATTCTGTCATTCATGATACTGATTATTCCTTTCAAGATTTTTGTCACATTCTATCAAAGTCTTCATTCAAGTTACTGATAAAAATAATGAACTAAATAGAACCCAGGATAGAAATCTTTAGAATCCCTTAGAAATCTATTTATAATGGCATCAAATTGTATGTATGTATGTACATATTCATGTATGTATGAATGTATGTTTGGGGCCTAGTAATTCAACTGGTTGAAAATCTACTTATCAGAATTCTCAATGGCAAGAACACTGAGATGGACTTTAAATGTCTCCTCTTAAACTTTTATTAGAATTGGAAGCATCATTAGCAGCCATCTGGTTCAATCTATACTAAGAAATTTCCACTATAACCTACCTGGACAAGTGATCATATAACTACAGCCTAAAGACATCCAGGGAAAAAGCAACAATCAACCAAAGCAATCCATTTTTTAAAATGTTGTTGTTATTCGTCTTTGAATAGTGTCAGACTCTTTGAGACTCCATTTGGAGTTTTCTTGGCAAGGATACTGGAGTGGTTTGCCATTTCCTTCTCTGCTCATTTATAGATAAGAAAATTAAGGCAAACAGGGTGAAGTGACTTGATCAGGAACATACAGCTATGAAATGTCTGAAGCCAGATTTGAAACCGAAGTCTGACTCCAAGCCAGCACTCTATCTGCTTCACTACCTAGCTCTAATTGTCAAGAAGTTTTTCCTGACATAGAACCTAAATTTGTTTCACTAGAACTTCTACTTCTGGTTCTGTCTTCTAGGTTTAAACAAAATCAAGGTTGATCTCTCTTCCACAATATCCTTTCAAATAAAGGAAGATAGCTACTATGTTGTTGTCCCCACTGTTCCCCCCCACCTCAATTTTTTTCTTATGCAGACTAAAGATCCTGACATCTTTTAAATGATCCTCCATCACACTAATTCGTCATCTTTTTGGTGTCCTGCTCTGGGTGTTCTTGCTCTTCTTAAACTGTGGTGCCCAGAAAGGGAGGAGGACTGGGGATTTCACTGGTATAAGGAAGTGCCAGGTAAGGAAACTTTCTCTACCAATTTGGGTTGGCAACTTATAGTCCTAAAGACTTGGCTTTAGAGCTTTAAGACTGTGACTTGTCAGGTACCTTATAGGCAGCAAGAGTCAGAATTAAGACACAATGGGTTTTTGTGGCTTCATTGGGGAACTCTACCTACCTACTCTGCCAAGATGCCTCTATAGACTATATCACTAGGATGGAATACAAATCTCCAGATGTCAGACCACCACAGAGCACAAAGGTACTGTACTAGCTTTTTTGCTGCCAGTTCATACTACTAATCCATGATGAGTTTTGTTCACAAAATTCCTAGCTTTTATAGGCTGTAGTATCTAAGGCTACCTCATCCTATAACTGTACATGATATGATGTTAGTGAACTCATGCTGGCTCCTAGTGTTTGCTACTTTTTTCTTTTCTGAGGGTTCGCAAATTATTTAAATAGCATTCAGGGGACAGATCCACATCATGCTCATCTGTGCCCGACATCTAGTCATCAAAACCAACATCATCATTTTACAGATGAGGAAAGTTAGGCCAAGAGAGGACAAATGATTTGCCCAATATCACAAGGTATTAAATTCTGGGCTAGGATTTGACCTCAATCCCTCTTACTCCAAATCTATTACACCAAGATGCCACCAATAATGTAAGAATAAGGAAGATATTTGTAAATACTCACCTGTCTAATAGACATGGTACAGAGGATATAGAGGAAGATGAAGGAACAGTCTGTATAATCTTCCCCCAACAGATTTCGATGAGATAGTCCTTGGATGTAGGAAAGAGGAGTGAAGGGAAGCTTTGCTACCACCCTGCCATCAAATCTAGGAAGGAAAAAACAAATTATTGTTATTTCTGGATGACTGATGAGAATCCCAGTTCAAATAAGCTCTTGGGACAAGAACAACACTTAAGTTCTTTGATCTAAGAAATACAAAGAAGAGGTAATCAGAGGTAAGGACCCAAATAAAAGATAAAAGAGTTTGGATTATTCTTATCATCCACTCCCTAAACCATGAAATGAAATAGTTCATGAAAATCTATTCCTTCAGAGACTTAGCCAGCACAAAATATATTTAAATCCTACAGATCAATGTTACAAATATATTCAAGAAAAGAGGAATATCAGTCTTAACAACAGGTATTTCTGGTGCTATATGTTTTCAAAGGCAAATAGTATATAAATGATAGTGGTTATCAGGCAGAGGGAAGAAGAGAAAAAAATACCAATGGAGAAATTGCTGTTCACAGATTAGGAATTTTGCTAGCAGAAAACCAAAATAACAGATGTTAATAAAAGCTGCATAAAAATCACACAGAGCACCTCAGAACTAGGAGGAATTTAAGAGATTATGTAATAAACTACTTTGTAATGAAGCATGCAATTAATTGAGCTGAAAATATCCTGGAGAAATTGTCTATGAATTTTAAAGCTAGAAAAGGATCATTGAGAAGTAAGTCCACCAAAATGTGTCATTTGAGAGATGAAAAGAAGTTCAGATACTTCATTCATGTCATGGCAAACCAAGTAGCACAGTCAGGACTAGATCCCAGGAGGTTTCCTGAACTCCAGTTCAATGTTCTTTGTACTGACCTACAGCATACGAAATTAGGAAAATAGAAAAAATATTTCTAAGATAATTAAGAAACTTCCAGGCAAGTTATCCCAATACTTTAAGCTCCACTTTTATTTCCATGTAAAATACAGAAATTATTCTTCTATTATATTTCTTGGGAAAGAAAAGAGAATAAATATCCAGAAAATATATTTTCCAACTCAGTCTCTCCACTTTTTGCTTTGCTAAGTGTGGCAGTAAAGAAGATTGATAAGACCTGGCTGGCCTTAAAAGGCAAGGCTAATCAGCCAAGGCAAATTCTAACCCATCTAAAAATAACACAACAAAGGAAAATACAGAAATTAAGACTTGCATTAGACACACACAGAGTTCATTTCCTCTCAGAACAGTTTAGAAAGTCTCTCACAAATACTCCATATTAACAATATATATATACATATATTTAAATATATATTTAAAACCATCAGCAAGCACCATCTACAATGGGGATAAATTGGAAGCCTTCCCAATAAGATCAAGAGTGAAGCAAGGATGCCCATTATCACCTCTATTATTTAACATTGTACTAGAAACACTAGCAGTAGCAATTATAGAAGAAAAAAGGAATTGAAGGGATTAAAGTAGGCAATGAGGAGACTAAACTATCACTCTTTGCAGATGATATGAAGGTTTACTTAAAGAATCCTAGAAAATCAACTAAAAGGCTAGTGGAAATAATCAACAAATTTAGCAAAGTGGCAGGATACAAAATAAACCCACATAAATCATCAGCATTTTTATAAATTTCCAATGCAACTCAGCAGCAAGAGTTAGAAAGAGAAACTACAGACAAACACAGAAATTATATGAACACATCTACAAAACACTTTCTACACACTTAAAACTAGATTTAAATAAATGGAAAAACATTAATTGCTCATGGGTAAGACGAGCTAATATAATAAAACTGACAATCCTATCCACATTAATTTACTTATTTAGTGCCATACCTATCAAACTACCAAGAAATTTTTTTACTGAATTAGAAAAAATTATAACAAAGTTCATTTAGAAAAACAAAAAATCAAGAATATCAAGGGAACTAATGAAAAAAATGTGAAAGATGGGGGCCTAGCAGTACCGGATCTTAAACTGTAGTATAAAGCAGTGGTCATCAAAACAATATGGTACTGGCTAAGAGACAGAAGGGATAGACTTGGGGTAAATGTCCATAGCAAGATAGTGTATGATAAACCCAAAGATCCCAGCTTTGGGACAAAAATCCACTATTTGATAAAAACTGCTGGGAAAATTGGAAAACAGTATGGGAGAGATTAGGTTTAGACCAACATCTCACACTGTATAAATGCAGATTTTTGAACCTTGGACTTCATCCCTCAGAAGTCCCTTAGTATTTCCCAAAATTCCCTTTAATCTCTCCTGCGACTCCATGTTTGCGTGGTCATGTTATTGTTTTATAAATTCTGTAGCTCCTCCCTCTCTCTCTTGCTCTTGTGAGCAGGCTGATTAGAACCTTTTTAGTTAGTTTTTTTGTTAGTTTAGTAATAAAAACTTATAAAATATAATACTTAGTTCTTATATATAAATTTAAATCTCTACATTTTGGCTAACCACGAAGAGATAGAAGTCTCAAATATTTTTAAGATAGATTTTCAGTACAGTTAGTAAGTTTTTCTCCAGCCATGCTAGCCCACCCACTTTCGGGCCTGATTCCTGTCTCTGGTTCCAGCTGCTGCTTCTCAAGTCCACCTGCTAGAGCAGTTGCTGTTACTGCTCCTCCTGCCCAGCCTGACTTGCTACAACAGGATCCACTGCAGAGAGTCTACCAATCTGAGCCAGTTTTTTTTCCTTCCAAGAAGGTGATGTATAAAAGATCTTTCCACCCCAATCCCTTCCCATGCCAGGTGGGTTTTCCAGCCTGTGCTAGCCATTTTTTAAGCCAAAGTCTTAAGGTGACCCTGGACTCCTGGTTAAGAGAGACTTGCAACCCAGGAATTTTTTTTTTTCACAAGAAGGGGACTCCTTTACCATTTCTTTTTATGGAAAATAGACCAAAATGCAGCAGATTTGAAGTTAGTTTTGGAAAATAAGCCTGCTTTTTTTCCCCTTCTCTCCTAACCAGAGGTAACCAGTCCTTCATATGCAAATACGCTATTGCTGTACCAATGGTTTTGCCCTTGGGGAAGAGAGCACAGAAGAATAGTTCTTAAAAAACTCTTAAACAAAAAACCTTAAAAAAATGTCTCTTTACTTTCCAGTCCGGGTCTCCTTCTATTTAACTTTTATTTACTGAATAAACTTGTTACAAAGCATGGCCAGGTCTGACTATCTCAAACAGCTCCCATTCTGGGAGAGCATTACAGACCTCCTAAAAGTTTAGGAATGTCTTTTCTTGCTTCTGATGGGGGGGGGGTAGGGAGGGAAGGGGGTTGTGCTGATTGAATACCTTGCAGTTGAGAGCTTGATTAAACTTGAGATTCAGGGGAGAAATTCATCTCATACTGTTATAGTGAAATCAGGGAAAACAGGAAGTGCCAGGCAGAGGAAGAGAAAAAATTCCAAAACTCTGGAGTCAGTGACTTTCTGGTGACAGTTAGTTCCTGGACTTATTCTCTCTGGAAACCCTGTCTGAGTGGATTATCCATCAAGCTTTTCACCAGCCAAGAAGAGGATGAGTTTGGTAAGTTACACCAGTGGACTGTGTAGCCAGATACTTACTCCCCTTCCTTTTGGATTTTATGTTGCTGAGACTCTAGTGGACTTCTGCCAGACCTTGAAGATATCAGCTGTGAGATCTCCCTACAATCCCAGTGAACTTGTGTACTTTCCAGCTTTCCTTTACACTTCATACTACCAAAGGGATGGGGTGGATTCTGGTTAGGACATAATACAGGTAGCTGGGTAAAATGAGGTAGAGATCAGTATAGAAACCTGTTGAACCTTGGTGGTAGGATTTCAGCTCTACTTAGTTAGACCATCTTCCCTTACCTGCCCCTGTTATATAATAAATCCTGTTTAATATCTTATTGTTACCATGTCAGTCTCTCCTTGAAACCTTTCCCAGATCTAAAGGATTTTGAATAATTGGCCCAAGGACTATATTATATTATTGCATTTGTTGATTTCTTTAAGGTTTCAAGTTTACCTATATTAATCTAATTAATATCTTTCTGTTATATGATTATTTTGTACCCTTCTCCTCTGACTATATTGAAGAACATATCATTGTGAAAGTCTGTGAACATCTTACAAAAAAACTTTTTTTTTTAATCCTTACCTTCCATCTTGGAGTCAATACTGTGTATTGGCTCCAAGGCAGAAGAGTGGTAAGGGTAGGCAATGGGGGGTCAAGTGACTTGCCTAGGGTCACACAGCTGGGAAGTGTCTGAGGCCAGATTTGAACCTAGGATCTCTAGGCCTGGTTCTCAATCCACTGAGCCACCCAGCTGTCCCCTCACAAAAACTTTTTTAGTTCTAAAAGCCCCATAAGTCCATCTCAACTATCAAGGTCACATGTTGCTTATATAGCCTTTTATTTTGCCTTTGTTAGTTTGTCACATACATGATGATGGAAAGACTCCATCAAAACTGGTTACAACCTGTATACAACCTTTAGAATATTTAAAGGGCTAAATATCTCAATTGTTTTTAAAGGATCCATTTAGTAGCTATTATATATATCCCCACCTCCACATTTGTAAAAATGTAATGGATGAGACATATAGCAGTCTCATACCAGAGGAACTGGGAAGGTGTTCCTAGGGCATGGTACCCCTAGAAGGCTCCCAAGAGAGAGCATTCCCCAGGT
Source organism: Gracilinanus agilis (assembly GCF_016433145.1). Taxonomy (NCBI): domain Eukaryota; kingdom Metazoa; phylum Chordata; class Mammalia; order Didelphimorphia; family Didelphidae; genus Gracilinanus; species Gracilinanus agilis. The sequence goes on from NC_058133.1 coordinate 58,987,021, forward strand.
AGCAAGTGGCTTCTGGATAATTTAACAGTTTTAACTCTTTAGCTTATTCTACTCTTCCACCAGAAGGATCTAAATTCTTGGTCATGTTTTAGATCCCAAAAGATTTTCATCAACAGATTTGTGGTTTGTTTGTTTCGTTTGTTTAAACATATCTCAGCCAAGGTTGAAAGATTTCCTATAGCTGTAGATGTGACAAGTATACATCAGTTCATAGATTTTTTAAATATCACACAGCAAATGACTATATATATAAACTCATGTAAATCCTATTGATAATGGGTTTGTTTGCTACTGTCAATAATTGGGCTATTTCAAATTTTGGGATTTGGGTACTTTCTTTGAATTTGCATTATCTACTATATTACTGTTTTTTTAGAATCTGTTTTATTTTGTGAAAATCATTTGCACTCACACAGTGGATCATGGCCAAGTTTTTTTTTTTTTTAATTTTTTTTTTAAAATTATTAAACCCTTAACTTCTGTGTATTGGCTTCTAGGTGGAAGAGTGGTAAGGGTAGGCAATGGGGGTCAAGTGACTTGCCCAGGGTCACACAGCTGGGAAGTATCTGAGGCCAGATTTGAACCTAGGACCTCCTGTCTCTAGGCCTGACTCTCAATCCACTGAGCTACCCAGCTGCCCCGCCC
>NC_058133.1:58992557-59058582 GCF_016433145.1 Gracilinanus agilis
AAAGAAAGAAAGAAAGAAAGAAAGGAAAGAAAGAGAGAGAGAAAGAGAGAAAGGAAGAAAGAGAGAAAGAAAGAAAGAAAAAGAAAGAAAGAAAGAAAGAAAGGAAGAAAGGAAGGAAGGAAGGAAGGAAGGAAGGAAGGAAGGAAGGAAGAAAGAAAGAAAGAAAGAAACAAAGAGAAAGAAAGAAAGAAATCTTGGCGAATTTCATCTTGAGAATAACCCATCTTATCTGGCCAGAGGAGTTTGTTGGGTGCAGTACCCGTGGCTGCCCCAATAGGTGGCAGTAAAGTCTGACCTATTAGAATGGAAAAGGCAGTGGAATCTGATCAGCTGGAAATTACATCTGAGCAGCAGGAATAAGGAACCTGATTTAATTCTTCTTGTTTATAAGTTTATATTTAGATTAGGATAGATAGATAAGGACTTTGGATTTATAGATAAATAGGAAGAGAGGGTAGTTTCGACTTTGTCGAAGGAGAAGAAGGTCTTTGTGGGCCAGATTGGTTGGGTGGTTACAGTTAAGATTTATTAGCATAGGGACCTACATAATAAGAAATACCTTCCTACCTGTTTTCCTTTTACTATCCCTTCCTCAAAAATTTTTATACCTATAATAACTATATTTTCATATAACTGGCCTAAGCCTGAATTCTTTAGGTACTGTTAGAGAACCCATCTTTCTCCACAGTCAAAACAACAGCCTGTCCACTCAGGACACAGGTATTGGAAATGCCCATACCAATACCAATAATCTATAAGGATCAATAATTCTTATTACACTATCTCCCATGCTTAGAAAGCTCTTTCTCTTCAACTCACCAACTTCCTTCAAATCTCAGCTAAAGTCCCACCTTCTGTGAGAAGCCTTTTCCAGTCTTCCTCAACCTTAGTGCCTTACCTCCAATTTGCCCAGTAAATACCTTGTTGTACCAAGTTGTTTACATGTTGTCTCTCCCATTAAATTGTGAATTCCTAGAGAAAAAGGATTTTTTTTTTTTTGGCCTTCCTGGAAATCCTCATACTGAGTCCAGTGCCTGGCTCATAGTGGATGATTAATTTCACTCTTCATCAGTTCACAATGGTCTTCCCAGTTTTTTTCCCTGAAATCATACATTCTATCACTTCTTATGGCACAATAATGTTCTGTTACATTCCTGTAGCACAATTTTGATCATTCTTCAAGAGGACATTCCTTAGTTTTGGCTACCACAAAAAGAGCTCCTTTTAGTTTTTGTATATATAGGTCTAACACACAATTTGATAACTTTCTGGACAAAGTTCTGAACTGCTTTCTAGAATGGCTGGACCAAATCTAGATTCAATTGCTTGCCACTTCTGGGAGGGCGCAGGTAAGAAGGGAGGGAGACAGTCAATTACATAACTTCAGAAAACTTATGTGGAGATTTGTTATTACAAAAAAAAATGGTAAAATAAATAAATTAGAATGGCTAAACCAATTCATAGATCCACTAGCACAGCAGGTCTGACAATGTACCCATTTTACCACAACTCCTCCATTATTCATTTTCCTTTTTCATTATGCAAGGTGGAACCTCAAAGCTGCTTTAACATATGTTTATATATATACTGATTTAGAGCATTTTTTTCATGACTGTTGAAAGCTTAGCTTCCTTCATCCTTTGAAAAATACCATTTTATATCCTCTGACCACTATTGAACAATGGCTCTTAGTTTTATAAATTCTAATTCTTTCTGTATCTTGGAAATGAGACCTGTATCAGAAAAACTTGTTTCTTGCTGTTCTTTATAAGTAGGACTTCAACCTCTGAATACCTGTGTCTGTACCTTTTAATCTATTGTTCCTCCAAACTTGGAATGGATTACTTTCTCACCTCTGAGAATCCCTAACCTTCCTTCAAGGCTCAGCTCAAATGTCACCTTTACATAAGTCCTTCACACAGCTGCTGGTTATCTTTTCCCCAATATTTTGCATATATCTACCACATATGGGCAGCTAGGTAGTACAATGGATAGAGTGTCAGGCCTAGAATCAAGACAATCTTAGTTTAAATCTGGCCTCAGACAGTTACCAACTGTGTGACTCTGGGCATCCTGTTTGCCTCAGCCTTGTCATCTGAAAAATGAGCTAAAGAAAATGGCAAACCATTATCTTTGCCAAGAAAAGTCCAAAAAAGGACTTATGAAGTTAACATGATTGAACAACACCTTTATGTCCATAAATTCTGTCATTATACTATAAGTTTCCTGAGGGCAAGGACTGTCTCATCTCATCTTTGTATGTCCATCACTTAGCACAGCACCTGGCACATTACAGGTATTTAATAAATGCTTACTGATTGATTATAATATTAAAGTAGTTCAGTAAGAAATGATAACTTTAAGAAATTGGAGAAATAAGGAAAACATTTTTGAGAACTGATACAATAGAAAATAGGTGGAATCAAAAGAACAATATATATACAATGACTGGCAGTGAAAAATGGAACTCACTAAAAGGAAATCAAACTAAATTAACTGAAAAAGCAATACAGTTCAAAATGACAAACCTACCTCATCTCACTCCTCAAGCAAAATGTTGTAATGGTTTTGGATGTTTGACTAATTTCTTTTCTTATTTGTTATAGAGTTCAATTAGGAGATGGATATCTCCAGAAATGACTGATATGAAAATGAAAATTATCAACTTTACACACACACAACTAATCAATTTTATACATCCATAAATTATCAATTTTACACACAAAAAATAATCTCTCTCTCTCTCTCTCTCTCTCTCTCTCTCTCTCTCTCTCTCACACACACACACACACACACACACACACACACACACACACACACACACACGCGCACAATCAGAGATTTAGAGTTAATAGGAGTCTCGGATGCCATCTAGGCCAAATCTCTTCTTTTACCAATGAAGAAAGCAAAGCACTGAGAAGTGACATGAAGTGCCTAATGTCATACAGGGCAGTGACAGAGGCAGAATTTGAATTCAAGTTTCTAGCTACCACTTCAGTGCACTTTACCCTGCATTTCCTCAGACTTGATTACAATTTGATCTAATCTGCAATATGCCTGCCCCAAGTGGGATCTTGCCAAGCAGGTGCTTCATTGCAGGTCATGGCTTAATGTGATTCTACCAATCACATCATAAAAGACATCATAAAAATATTATAACTCAAAGAAGAGGGTAGTTTTTTGTTGTTTCCTTAAAGTGACAAATAGTATAAAGTATGTAACATTGTTTCTGTTTTTCAAAAAACTTAAGTGTGGAGTTTCTGCAACTAATGTATCTTATTGGAATAGGAACAATGTAGACAGGGAATGAGAAAAGAAAATCTGGGATCTGGAATCCCTACCTTGTATTTAAAATGAGAGTAAGGCTTTTATTTTTTTGGCCTGGGAATGGAAGGGTTTTACCTGAGGTTGCAAAAACAAAGAGTCAGAGTTCACACCTGAAACCTCTGATTCTCAAATCAGTGTCATTTCCATCAAACCAAAAGGTCTGCCCAGATGACAGAGATATTACTTAGTGTCCATAATCCCAAGTTTATATATCTCAGATTCATTTTCAAGAAATTCCATTATGAGGCCATATCTGAAATATCTTGTTCAGTTTTGGAGGTCAAATTTTAGAAAAAAAGTAACAAAGCAGAACAATCCAGGAGGATCTTAATACTACTATATGATTTAAGGATCAGCCAAAGGAACTGAGGATGTTTAGTCTCCAAAAACATGACACTGGGGAGACATGATAGATATATGCTCAAGTTTTAAAGGGTTAAAATATGGAAGGGGGAATTAGATTTGTTTTGGTTGGTGCTAAAGGCCACAAGCAGAGAAGCAGACTGGTAAATGTAGGAAAACTTTCCTAAGAATGAGCGCTATCTCAAATAGGCTACCTCAAGAAACAATGGGTTCTCCTCACTGCATATCTTTAAGCAACATTTGAGAACCACTTGCCAAGTATATTGTTCAGGCAGAGATCAGACTAGAAGTCCTCTTAGGATTTCTTCCTGTGATTTTCTTCTGAAATTCTATCTTTCTTCCAGAATTCTATAATAATATGACTCAATATTAATTGTGACTACTCAAGACACCTGCCAGTTCAATAATATTGCTGCTTACACTGTCTCCTTGACATCCTATGTTTATTCTTACTTAGTGTAGGCTCTTCCTTCCATATAGAATGCCTTCTAGATATCCAAATTCTACGCATCTTTCAGGTCCCACTTCCTCTAAGCCTCCCACTGATTGATTTGTTCCAATACAAAAAAAATTCCTCTGAATACTCCTGTATTCATACTCCTCTGAATTCCTGAGAAGTTCCATTCTGTTTAAGTATTCATTCAAATCATATAGTTCTACATGAATAGTCTGTTTTCTAACTGTTCATGTGTTTTCATTTTCTTTTCCCAAATAAGTTGTAAGCTCCATTAGGGCAGAATCCATACCTTATTGATTTGTCTGGTATTCTCTATATTGTTCTCACCCAAAACAATTTTGGATATAATAAGGATTTAATAAATTTTATTGATAAATGTCAACATGAGTATCAGACACTCTAGCACCAAAGTATAGACTGAATGGACCAAAAATACTTCAAAGAGCACCCTGAAAGTGATTATAAAACACTGAAATAGGAAGCTGACTAAAGAATTATTTTGATGATTAGAGAAGAAAAACACACTAGGATGAAGAGATAATAGAGATTAAATGACAGATTCCAAATGAGACCTAAGTCACGATAGAACAGAAAGGCATTTTCATATAAGATAAACTGATGCAATTAGTTTATTGGGAGAAAGGTATCAAAGCAAAAACACTCTTGATTAGTATTTTCTGAGATCAAATATAATTATATAGACAAAGTTATGACAAGATTACATAGTTATTTTAAAATTAAATTATCATGGAACTTATAGAAAATAGATGTTTTTGTCATGGGCATAGAAACAGTTTAGAAAGAAAATAAAAGGTGCGAAGAACAAGCAGATACTGCTTTAAATAGTAAAGTATAAATAAAAGGTTTCCTTAGGGATTGATGACACAGCTAGCTTAAACCAACTGATAAAGGATATGTCATTTTCCAATCTTTAGATAACACTAATCTCTTCCAGATAAGTAAAATGTTCAACCAAGGGAGACTAAGCAGTCAGAAAGCTTCAATGTAAGTAGAAAAAAGTGGTCCTTGTGCTTCAGTTTCCAAGAGTGAGGTAAAAAATGTATAGATAAAAATAAATTCAAACTGAACTGATAAATTATCTTAGAACCTACCAGTTACTATCAAATAATGAAACCTAAGAAATTTATTAGATCAGATCATATGTGCTAACAAGGGCTAACAGTTAAAAAAAGAGACAATAGCATCTCACATTTACATAATGTTTTAAGATTTACAATAGTATTTTGTAAATATCAATCAATAGTGAGGTAGATTGTGAAATATTTTTATCTTCATTTTATATAGGAGGCAAATAAGATGGAGGAGTTAAATGACTTCTCCAGATGACACAACTGATAAAGATTACATGGTTATAATGCCATTTTTCAGTCATGTCTGGCTTTTTATGACTCCATTTGGGGTTTTGTTGGTAGAGTTACTAAAGTAGTTTGTCATTTCCTTCTCCAATTCATTTTACAGATGAGAGAACTGAGGCTTAGCAGAGTTAAGTGATTTGCCCAGGGTCACAGTTAGCCAGTGTCTGAGGACAGATTTTAATTTAGTTCTTCCTGATTCCAAGCCTAGTTTTCTATCCCCTCTACCTGGGAATCAACTCATATCTCTAGATTCTTGAGCTTCATTTGGAAGGGAATTGAAAATAAAAACAGAAAATTTTGTACAAAGTTATGGGACATCTGTATCCAAAATACTTCACGAGATTTAGTTTTTCCACTTCAACAGAGACATAACAAAGCTAAAGATGAAACCAATAATAATACCATATCATTAATATAGCATTTTAAAGTTTTCAAAGAGTTTTTTTAACCAAAATATTATCTAACCTTATCCTCATGACGATCTTGGAAGGCAGGTGCTATTATTATCTCTCTTTTAAAGATGAGGTAACTAAAAATAAATAGAAGTTAAATGACTTGCCCTGGGTCACACAGCTAGTGACTGTCTCAGGCTGGAATTTAATTCAGGTCTTCCTGACAATAGGTTCAGTATTGTCATTGAGGCAAGGGAGTTGTGCTGAGAAGAGGTTCAGTCTGAAAACAAATTCAAGAATAGTTTTTAAGGAAGCAGCTGAGCGGCTCAGTGGATGGAGAGCCAAGCTTAGGGACTTGAACTTGTTTTCAGATTAAAATAAAATTAGAAGGGGCAACTGGGTGCATCAGTAGATAGGTTGTCATGCTTAGAGACAGGAAGTCCTGGGTTCAAACATGAACTCAAGACACTTCCTAGCTGTATGACCCTGGGCAAGTCACTTAACCCCCATTGCCTAGACCTTACTGCTCTTCTGCCTTGGAGCCAATACACAATACTGACTCCAAAACAGAAGGTAAGGGTTAAAAAAAAAAGTTTTTAAAATTTAGATAGCTACATCACTGATAAAATAGTTAAGGAAACTGATGATATTTTAGAGATGAAGTCCTAATTTTATGAGGCTATCATTATGAGGAACAACTGCGATCTTTAAGCTGTCCTCTGTACCACTGTCAGATATATACTACTAAATCAGAGAGATCATGGTTTGAATCTGTATGAAAATTTTTAATTTCAGTTACATAACTACAAAAGAGATGTTATTTTTGTCCCTAGACAGAACCCTGTTGTTACGCAGAAACAGAAAGGTAAAGATACTATGTACTATAGAATATCTGAAATTATAAAATAGGGGGAAAGCTGACATGAATTCATTTAGACCTTAAACTTATGAAAACACCATTAACCAACTAAAACAGTGTTTTTATTGATTTTGCTTCATATAACCAAGATGTTATTTAGTTCCCATATCACTACACCAGCAAAAGACTAAAATCACACTAGACTGAATAAGAAATCCAATGAGTAAATATAGTGAATACTTCCACTCCAGAACTGCATGAAAAATCAATCAGACACCCATAGATTGGAGGAAAGGAGGCTTGCAGCAAGCCAGGGGCAGCACCACCTCTCCATGCACTCAAATATGGAACAAAGAATCTGTAGCTCTTTATCTTAAGGCACCAGGTTTGTGTGTGCAAGGAGGGGGGGGGAAAGTCCTAAAGAAAACTACAGGGGAAAAAAAAAAACACAGTGGAGACCTTGAAAACACAGAGAGGAAATGCCATGCTAGTATTCAAAGACCAAGATAAACCAGACCCAAGGGGTCAGAGGTACTTATAACTCATAAAGGGCTTTGAAGATTTAGTGCTCTGAACCTCAAAGATGCACAAAGAGCCTATCCTCAGGAGGGGGGACTCAGCATTAGTACCTAGGTGACCAAGTGAGGCTAATCATGCCACCATCAAGACGTGCATTAGGATACTGGGTCTGGTCCTGGCTATGACACAAAGCCCAATACAGACTGGAGCAGTGATTCCCAAAGTGAGCGCTACCGCCCCCTGGTGGGTGCTGCAGTGATCCAGGGAAGCGGTGATGGTCATGGGTGCATTTATCTTTCCTATTAATTGCTATTAAAATTTAAAAAAAAAATTAATTTCCAAGGGGCTAAGTAATATTTTTTCTGGAAAGGGGGTGATAGGCCAAAACAGTTTGGGAACCACTGGACTGGAGAAAGGAAAAAACACTACAAGATACAGACCACTATAAAATAGAATTATGATAGATTCAAAGATACTCCAAGATCTAACTAGAAGAGAATAAGATAATTGTAAGCAGAGATTCAAAGGGAAAAAAATGGATTTTCTATGAGTACATGAATACCTAGAAAAAAGAAAACAGGAGATTTTTAAAAATGAAATAAAAGCTCTGGAGGGGAAAAAAAAGAGATCGTGGAACATAATACCCCAAAAGGCAAATATATGCTTACAATCAAGAATAATTTAGCCTGAAAAGCTGAGCAAAATCCTACAGGGGAAAATAATGAACATTTAAAGGGATAAAGGACTTTCAAGTCATTTCTAATGGAAAAACTGGAGCTGATGTAAAAATATAAGAGTCCAAAAAAATCTGCACAAATTGAAGGAAGCTATATGAAGATGAAAGTCTAATACTCTAATGGGGGATAATACCAAATGTCCTTTCAGAGAACCTTAATATCTTCAAAAGATACTTGGGAATTATGAAAAACAGAGGACTGGAGGGGTAGATTGGTTCTCTTTTGAGCATTTTTAGTAGGGAAAGAAAAGAGGGGGAAAAAGGGTAGGGAGAATAGGCATCAGAATTATTTTCTATTTGAACCAGACAAAGGAAGGTTGACACATATAACCAGAATCTGGTGTAGAACTAGATGAAATTCACTCAAGAAAGAGGAGGGGAAGATGGTTTAAGAAAGAGGATAATACCAGGGAGTGAATAGTTGCCAATAAAATATACTTTTGGATCCTGAAGGGGAGATGAACAGAAGACAAGAAGAAACTAAGGTGAGATGCCCATAAAATGGAAGAATGATTATACAAAATGTGGCATATGAATATAATGAAATATGATTGCACTCTGTGATAATGAGATGAAATCTACCCTGCCCTTGCTTAGATTTACTCACCAAAGAATTAAACACTACCATTTGATTCACAAATGGGGAGGTCTGTGACCCACATGTGCGAAAGTGAAGAATCAGAATTGACTGACTGCCCCCTGGGCAGTGCTAAGAAAAGCATCTGTTTTGATTCGACACGTAAACTAAGAGGAAAGTACAGGAAGTGATGCAAAAGAAGCCCCTTTAAAAGAGAGTTCAGTGAGTTCAGCAGGGCTCTTCTTGTTGGTGTCTTGGATCTGGAGGAGCTCTCTTCTGGTTCTTGCTTGGACATGGAGGAGAGCTAGACTTGGGACCCTGAGAACTTGGTGAAACTGCTCTTAAATCTCTCTCTTAGAACTACATGTGGTGAGTGAAGAAGGCTTACTCCTTTAACCTCCCAGGATGTACTAGCCTCCAGGAGGCTCCCTTGATTGGGAGAAGCCCTTGTGGCTAAACCCCTTGTTAATTGACTTTTAGCCTCTGGAGCCCTCTAGGAGTAAAGCCCTGACTTGAATACAAATTTGGTTTGCTAAGTTAAATCTTACTCTACCCTCTTCTCATCTCTCTACTTCCACTCTCTCCTATATTTTGTAAATAAATTACTAAAATCATCTTAGGAATTGATATTTATTCAGTTCCTTGCCAACCACACCTTTTAATATTAATATCAAACCAAAAACCTCTTTTTTCCCTCTTACAACTCTATGAAATAATGAAGAGAGATGATTTCTGAGAAAATAGCTTTTTCCTTTGTGTGTGTGTTTTTTTTAACCCTTACCTTCCCTCTTGGAATCAACACTGTATATTGGTTTCAAGGCAGAAGAGTGGTAAGGACAAGGGGTTAAGTGACTTGCCCAGGGTCACACAGCTGAGAAGGGTCTGAGGCCAAATTTGAACCTAGGACCTCCCATCTCTAGGCCTGGCTCTCAATCCACTGAGCTACCCAGCTGCCCCTTTCCTGTTTTTAATTGGTTTAGGGGAGTATAAATGTTGATACAGAAAAAAGAAGAGAGCTATGATTGATTGCCTTTGCAAAAAAATTTGAACCAAACTAAGTACACAGAAAAGAGGAGAAATTCAGAAGAAAGCATAGACAAACTAGATAGTTCTGAAAAATAACTTGCTGGATTTAAGATATACTTAAAAAGGCAAACAATATGGAAAAGAGATTAAAAAATTCATATACAATCCTCTTTTTGCCTCCTAAAGTTTATAAATGGAAATGCTCATTTTTTAGGTATGCAAGTTCCAAATTTTAAAAAAAAAATCTTTTAACCAGTTCTTTGCCTCTGTTTATATTCAATCACTCAGCTTTATTATTGTTGAATGCCTTAGAATTAAAATGCAAACATCCTTTTAAAAAAGGAAATGAATACAAATATGTGCAGATAAAAATATTTAGAGAAAAATTACTTACATGGAGTTGAACATTCCCATTAGGGCAGTAAAACAAAAGCCAATTGCAAACATCGATTTCATTCGAACCTGCAATGAGAAAGGAAACAGTTACTGTACCCTACTGGCAAACACAAAGAAAAAGTACAACTGCTGTGAACACAAATTTCAGATCAACAAAGTTTCAATTGTCCACTAAATAATGCATTCTTTTTTTGTTTAATAAGACATGAATTTCAAGCAAAAGGAGATGAAGAGAGCTGATAAAAGTCTTTTGTTAAGTCAACAAGAGCTTCAAGACAGCTCAAACTTCCACTCAAAATCATATTTAAAACCAGATTAGAAAATCAAGCAATAAAATAGAACTATTTAATGGCCATTATGTTTATCCTAGAAATAAAATTTAAACAAGCTTCTTAAATAAAGGATAAGTGGGGGATGAAATAATTTTTATCATCCTGGAAATATTAGAAGAAAAATCAGTAAGAACAAAAAGACACCTACAAAAGGAACTAAGGAAGGCAGAAACTATAATGTTCTCCAGTTCTCAAAGTGATAGGACATGATGGTCAGAAGGTATGAAATTAATTCATAATAGATGAAAGTGCTTTTCTATTTGATTATACAAGCCTAAGGGAAAAGAGGCAAGAATTGTGCAAGGAAAACAACTGATGTATGAGATAGGCTAAAAAGTACTATTTAACTTAATAAAACTAAGTTTTAACCCTAACATACAGTCACCTTCTATTTTGAACCAAGAAACCTAAAGTATGACAAATAACAAGAATGCCATTGCAAAGCATTGCAATGGCAATTTTTTTTGTGGGAAAAAAAACAACTTGCAAAGACAATATAATCCCATCATAAATAAAAATTCAGCTGTAAGATAAGGGATGAAAGGCAAAGAAAAGTAGGGATCACAGTGAGGTGTGCAGCCAATAAGTGATAAAGCTCTTACCATTGACAGATCCCTATTGTTGTTCTTCAGCTTCTCCTCCTGCCTCTCTGCAAAGAATCAAAGCCAGCATTAATACACACAGCATATACTGGGTCACTCAGGAATATATAGTAGTAACCAAAAAAAAAAAACCCATAAAGGTAAACTTTTTTACAATACAAAGTGTTTATGCTGACACTGTAAATCACCTTCTTGATACTCCCCTTTTCTAAGCTTCCATGATACTACTCTTTCCAGGTTCTCTTTCTAAAGACAGCTGACCACTTCTCAGGCTCCTTTGCTTGATTTCACCTATTTCACTAAATGATTTCATCAGCTCCCATAGATTAAATTATCATCTCTTAAGTGGATAACTCTCAGATCTACTTATCCAGCCCTAGCCTCTTTGCTGACCTCCAGGACACATCTACACATACCTACTGGGCATCTTGAACTGGATGACCCAGTGTCATCTTAAATTTAAAACATTCCAAACTGAAGTCAATATCTCTTCCCACAAACTCTCTCCTCTTCTGAACTCTTTCCTGCTACTGTCAACATCCTACTCAGGTTAGTATGATAATTGTCATCCTTGACTCCTCATTCTCTCATCCATTATATCTAATCTGTTGTCAAGGCCTGTCGATTTGTACATTCAAAACAGCTACCGAACATGAATGACTCCCTCTCTCCTCTGATATTGCCACTACCCTGGTGCAAGCCCTTGTCACTTCCCACACGGCCTAATACAAGCCTGCAGTTTGGCCTCCCCACCTCGAATCATTAAAGAATCCATTCTTTACTCAGCTGCCAAAGAAAGCTAATGAAGGACTAATTTGTCATCTCCCTCAACAAACTCCAGCGGTTCCAAGATCGTATTTGGCATTCAAAACCTTTCATAACCTGGGCCCCACCTTACCCTTTCAGTCTCCTTACACCTGTTATCCTCCAACATATGCTGCACAATAATGACACTGGTCTTTCTGCTATTACTCACATAAAACATTCCATCTCCAGGAACTTAAAATTTTTCCCCCATATTTCTAGTTTCAAATTTTTTTCCTCCTTCAACCTCCTCTCCTACCCATTGAGAAGGCAAGAAATCAAGGCCCATTATACAAAGGAAATTATGCAAAAGTCATTAATCACCATGTAAAATGTAGGAAAGCAGCAAAAAAAAGAAAGAAAAAAATCCTTCAATCTACACTCAAGGTCCATCAGGTCTTTATTTCAGGAACTTTTGCAAATTGTCCTCCATATTCATCTGTTTCTAGACCTGACTTCCTTCTAAAAGAAGCTTTCCTCAAGCCCACTAAATTCTTAGTGCCTTCTCATGACACAATTCTTCCTTGGATCTCTTCTTACTTGTGGGATTGTTCCTTTTTAGTCTCTTTTTCAACATCATTCTCTACTGGAAAGAGAAAGAGGGTAACTCTAGGAATTGCTCAGTCTCTTCATCTCTTTTTTTGTGTGAATACCATCAGATCCCATGTGTTAAGTTGTCAGCATCTCTACCTCCTGGTTTCTTTGAATCACTTCAAGTCCCATGCTAAAAGCCCATCTTCTACAAGAAGCCATTCTCAATCCCCCTTAATTCTGGTGCCTTCCCTCTACTGATCATCCCCAATTATCTGGGCCATAGTGTTTGTACATGGTGGTTTATAATCTGTTAGACAACTGAGAACAAGGATTGTCTTCTGCCATTCTTTGTATCCACAATGCTTACATCTGTAGACTGACTGGTTTGAGTATGTTTTCTAAAAAGAGAAAAGCCTGTGACTAATCCAAATTAGTTAGAAATATTAGAGTGGATATTTCCTCCACTGATTCAAATCATAAAATTTCTACCTTGTAATCCTGTCTATTTTTTTTAAACCCTTACCTTCCGTCTTGGATTGGTTCCAAGGCAGAAGAGTGGCAAGGGCTAGGCAATGGGGGTTAAGTGACTTGCCCAGGGTCACACAGCTAGGAAGTGTCTGAGGTCAAATCTGAACCCAGGACCTCGTCTCTAGGCTTGACTCTCAATCCTAGCTGCCCCTCCAATAAATATTCTACCCCTTAGCCAATGATCTTTTCTTCATTATATAGCTTCATAATATACCTATGAAGATATGAATTATATAACCACAAAATAAAAAATCATCCCTAGTAGCCAAGTCTTTCAGAACTTATCAAGGCTGGTCACAGAATAATATATTTGATCTATCACTGAATCTATAAATAAAACCTTTCCCTTGGTAGAACCTACCAGAAACTTATTGCTGGATGCCACTGACTCTAGTGGCAATGGGTCTTTGATACATAGTATGCAGTTTACCATTAAATTACATGGCTTTACTCAAAGGATACAAGAGATAAGACAGAAGACTAGATTTGGGTTCAAATTTTGGCAGAGCAGATTTTGAAATTTTAAACAGAGTATGAGAACCTGCTTTCACTTGGCCTAAGACTTTTAAAGTTATCCCTTATTACCTACTACCCTTTAAAATATTGATTAAAGGAGGAAGAAAGGGAGGAATACAATTTGAATCTTATAATTTCATAAAACATATACTAAAAATTATTACATGTAATTGGGAAAATAAAAATCTAAAACTTAAAATAAAAAAGCTGATTAGCTTTAAACAAACAAACAAACAAACAAAAACCTTACCTTCCATCTCTGAATCAATACTGTGTATTGGTTCCAAGAACAATATGGTATGGGGTAAGTGACTTGCCCAGAGCCACACAGCTATCTGAGGCTAGATTTGAACTTAGGTCCTCTCAACTGCCAGGCTGATGCTCTATCCACTATGCTACCTAGTTGCCCTCCATTAACCATTCTTTATACTTGTTTAAACTGCCCTACATCTTAAACCTCTAAAAGAGTGATTTCCAAAGTTGGCACTACCGCCCCCTGGTGGGTGCTGCAGCGATCCAGGGAAGCGGTGATGGCCACAGGTGCATTTATCTTTCCTATTAATTGCTATTAAAATTTTTAAAAAATTAATTTCCAGGGGGCTAAGTAATATTTTTTCTGGAAAGGGAGCAGTAGGCCAAAAAAGTTTGAGAACCACTGGTCTAAAACATATCCCCAACAGACCCACTGAGAGCCACTCACCAGTTTCAGTTTTATCAAGTCCATCTCCCAAGTTCTCCACTCTAAGCAGGGAGTGACTTGTACTGCAAATCCAGCTTCCCTTACCACTAACCAGCCCCACTCCCACATATCATATTATAGGCAAATCAAAACTAGATCATCAGGAAAAGGCTAGAGACTCCTGCATTAAATATTAGGGACCTTATTCTAAATAAGACAATCAAAGCAAGTTGCTATGGCTGAATTGGGGATACAGTATTGAAGAGTATAGTGCCACTTGTTGGACAAAATGAAATCTCCAAGAAAGTCTTCATCTATGGTTTAATCCCATTATCAGTAAAGGTCTATAAAGAGTGGACATTAGCATTTCAGGATAACCAAATGAGAATTGGCTAATGATCTCGAAGATAAATAAAATATACTTGAAGTAATCCTACAAAGAATCTCCAACCATATCCAAAAATTAAAACCAACATCTTTCCTTCATTAAGATTTTAAACTTCAAAGGTAAGAACAATAAAGGAGCAATTCTGTTTATCTATCTTCCCTCCATTTTAATTTCCTAAGAATTTACTGTGCATAGACCATAAGCTAATCTTACCTATTTTCTTCTTTTGCTGACGACCAGCTGATTCTGTTATTGTCTCCTTCTTCTTTTCCACTGTAATCAACAAAGAAACAGTAGTTAAGACAGAAAAAAACAAAAGCCATTCTATGATACTGAAGTAAACTTTTAAGAACCACTACTTAATGACTTCAGTTACAGTCATGGTTGTTAAGTCAGTTTTCCAGCCACTAAACATTTAATAATTTTCTAAGAATGGAAATAAGTCCACAAACAAAAGTGCTAGAAATGTATTAATATCTTCACATTAGTGAACATTATAATCATAGCCCAAGTGTTAGGATAATTTTCAGATTATTAATTGTCTAGACCAATGATTGGCAAACTACGGCCCACAAGCCAGATGCGGGCCCCTGAAATGTTCTATCTGGCGCGCAACATTATTCCTAATCTGACGAATACGAGTAGGATACAATGCAATGAAACTTCGAAAGAGTTGCTCTAGAAACAGACTGACAGATGAGCATTTCCTTTCCTTTGATCCCCTCTTTAAAAAGTTTGCCCATCACTGGTCTAGACCAGTGATAGTGAACCTATGACACAGGTGCCAGAGATAGCAACCCTTCACCCTCTCTCCCCAGTTCATTACCAGAAACTCCCCTCCCACTCTCCACTGTGCCTGACATTTTTTCACACCCCCCACCCCTCTGTCCAGCAGTCCAATAGGAATGCACAGGGAATAAGGTAAGCTGCTCACATGCAGCAAAGCTGGAGGGGAGCAAAGTGCTTGGGCTACTGCCCTCCTCCTCTCTACATTCACTGAGGACATTACTCACTTCACTCACCCCTCCTCCCAGCAGCCCAATGGGAGTGCTTTCTCCCTCTTGTGTGGGATAAGAGGGCAGGGCATGCAGTCTAGGGTGGGAGGGGGGAAAGGGGGAAAAGTTGTCACACAGCACTTGGTCTAGGGTATAGGTTGAGAGCAGGGCCTGGTACTCGGTCTCTAAAAGGCCCATCATCACTGGTCTAGGTTAATAAGAGGAATTGTGGTCTATTGGAAAGAGCAATAAATCTAGTCAAGGACAAAAGTCTAACTAAAGTTTTGCCTCCTATGTCAGATAAACAACACAGGTCTACTTATAACAGATATGACCCTCACACTTCCATCCCCTATTCTCTGAACTGCCTAGAGCATGTTACAAATTCTTGTTATTCAAGGGCCTCCATAATCAGATTCAAACTGTGAGAATTTATTTTTTATAGACTATATTATTTCCTGTATATTAAGGAAAATTACTTGTGTCTGGGATCTGGGTTGGAGATACCATCAGACTGCTGCTTTTTGCATTTTCTTTGTCCTTGGAAATTCCAAGAAATGTCTTGTTTTAACAAATTTGGTTAATAAATGAAGGGAATAAAGGTTCTTTTTCCCCTAAGACATCTGTCCACTTGTTGCGATGGGGAAGGGTGGACAGGCTGATGAACCATCTCTTAATTAGCTATCACTAATTAAAGATGTCTTAGGATGTTCAAGTGAGAGGCTGAATAATGAGTTCCTAAAAAATCTATTTCTTAAGCTGCCTGACCCAGCTTGGGTAGTCCCTAGTCGCAAGTGCCAAGGAAATCCATATCATTTTATCAGTTATGATACTGGCCTACCCAATAAACCTGATATGACCAATAAACTTATGTCTTTACCCCCAAATTAGTCTCTCTAGATAATTTTACCTATAACAGAAATTACATTTCTATCCTACTCCCTTTCATTCACAGCATATTCTCTGCTTAACAGGTCTACCAACCATTTCCCAATCTGGGACTACCTTTTCCAACCCCCATTCATTTGCACAGATGGTCAATTCAATTAAAAATACAAGTCTGATATGACCAATTTGCCTACTGGACATCTTTTATGTATCTACATATATACATACATATATATCTGCCCTGTAGGCACCTTAAACTTAACATGCCTAAAACAGAATTTACTAAACCAGGGAAGTAGTGATCATACATCTCTTTTTGATCACACCCCTTTAGAAGCACTGAAAACTTCTCAACCCCCAGAAATAGCTCTGAAAACAGCAATGGGGAAAAAAAAAAAAAAAACGTAGCTTGAGATAGTGCCAAGAACAGAACCCAACATTAACATAAAGTCTTAAGTCAAGAAATAGGGTGGAAAAATGAGCATACAACATGAAAAGAACCTGACCACAAAACTGTGAAGATAGAATATTTTTAGCTAATCAAATCAAGAACTTAAGGTACCCCTACTTAATATCCAGCTTAACTATTAGGTAAGAGAACTCACAAGTCACTTAGTAGCTCACACACCCCAAAGGCCACAAGCACTGTCCCACCTTGGGCAGTGCTAGGCAAACTGAAAGACTTGCAAGTGGTTTCTGAAGAGGGAGAGAGACAGGAAATGATGTGGGAAAAGGGGTTTAAAAAGAGACCAACATTGTCTAGGAGACCATTCCCTTCCTAGTGTTTGGAGAGACTGGTTTCTTGGAGATTCTTTCCTTAGTTCGAGGAGAGACTGGTTCCAGAGATTCTGTGTTGGCTTTGGAAAGACTCTTTCCTTGGATTCTGTGTTGGCTTGCTGGAGACTACCAGACTTTCATGTAGAGATCGAGACCTGAGGAAACCCTTGCTGGGAGCTGAGCCAGACTTCACCAGAGAAGCACTTAGGGCTGGTAGGCTTGTTAAGGCTCTGTCTCTTTCCTACATTTCCCACTTTCACTAATCCTACCTCATTATAAATAAAAACTGTTCACAGTCATTTTGACTTAACATGGATAATATTTTATAATTCGCAACCACAATACCACTTTTATAACTCTCATACTGAGTCAAAACCAATTATATTCCTTATAAAATATTACAATGACGACAGGGAAGATAAGACACAAACTCAGAAGAAGACAATGAAGTCAAAAAGAGTTTCAAATAAAACCTCAAGGGAGTGTGGGATAGGGTGGAGGGAATGAACTGGACAGAAGTCCAACAAGAATTCCTAGACGAGCTAAAAAATTATTTTCAAAATCAAAAAAAGCAGTAGAAGAAAAACTAGGTAAAGATATGAAAGGAAAGGAAAAAATAATGAAAACACAATTAACAACTTGAGGGGAAAAGGCACAAAAAATATTCAAGAAAATAACATCTTCAAAAAACAGAAATGTCTAAATGGAAAAGAATCCATAACAGTTAAAAATTATATTTAAGAAGGGCCTATGGAGGGATAGATTAAAAGTTAATGGTAAACTAAATAATCTAATCCTAAAGAATGAGTGGGGCAAAGAACAAATCAAAGAAACAATCAATTATTTTATTAAAGAAAATTATGACAATGAAGCTTTCCAAAAGGAGTACTTAGGGAAAAATTTAATGCCTTTAATGCATACATCAAAAAAATGAAAGAAAAGCTCAATGGGCATATACCTAAAAAAACTAAAAAAAGAACAAATTATGAATATTCACTTAAACACAAAAATGAAACTCTTGAAAAATCAAAGGAGAGATTAATAAAATAAAAAAGAAAATCACTGAACTAACAATTCAACAAAAAACAGGAACTGGTTTTATAAAAACAATATAGCAGCAACAATAATGTCTATTATCACCACTATTAATTCAAAAGCATCTACTAAAATACAGGGAATTTTGCCAATTAATTTTCTTAAAACAAGACTAGAAACAATTTTTTTCTTTTAAACCTAGCTATACTCAATAAGGTTAAGTGACCAAGCTTGCATAACCTCAACCCCAGTAAACTAGAAGCAGTTATGAATACCACTGCTCAGATAAGTCAGAAGAAGAGCTTTAAAACCAGAACTAGACCTGGAAAAATGCGGTCCTTCTTTCAAAGCAGGGGAGGTAGATTTCTCATTCTCTATAGATTGGGACTTAACTTTATAATCCCATACACTATTCATTTTTAGTATTCATCATTAAAGGGCTGACTTACAAGTACCTATGAAGAAAAGCCATAATTGTGATAGCCAATACAAATTTATTAAGAATAAGGCATACTTTGTGTTACATGAACATAACAGAATATTACAGACAAGGAAACAAAGGTAAAGTGACTCTCCCAGTTTCCCACTGCTAGTAAGTGTCTGAAGCCAAATGTGAACTAAAGTTTCCCTGACTCCAGACCCAGAGCTCACTGTGCCACCTTGCTACCCCAGAGGAGCTGATAATATGCCAATTTCTTCCTTTCATTGTAGGGTAGGGACTATGAGTGTGGATTAATGCATATGTGACCAGATCAAGATGAAAGCCATTGGTTCATTAGTTTGCTTTCTGTTTTTAAGCTTTATTACAAGGGATGGTTTGCCAGAGTGGATGTGGGAAGGGATACAATTAAAAATGAATGTGATGTAAAAGCAACAGTTGTCCAAAAAAAGGCTAAATTAACAACCAAAAAAGAATAAGGCAGACTTACCTCATTTAGGGGGACAGATTTTATAAAGCAATAGACTAGGGAAATATCATAAATGTGATCTAATTTGATTTCTGTAAGGCATTTGCCAGACTTTCATACTCTCCTCACAGATAAGCTAGAGATATGGAATAGTCAGTGATTCCCAAAGTGGGCACTACCGCCCCCTGGTGGGTGCAATCCAGGGGGATGGTGATGGCCACAGGTGCATTTATCTTTCCTATTAATTGCTATTAAAATTTTTAAAAAATTAATTTCCAGGGGGATAAGTAATATTTTTTTCTGGAAAGGGGGCAATAGGCCAAAAAAGTTTGGGAACCACTGGAATAGATGATAGTGCAATGAACTCTGGACAAGGCAAGTGACATGACCCAAGGAGTGATGATAAGTGGACTGACATCACCTTGGAGGGAAATTTCTAGTGAAATACCACAGGGTTATGTTCCTAACCTTGTTCTTCTCAACACTTTAATCAATGACAATTAAGCAATATGTGTCTTATTTCACAACATGACAAACATGGAAAAATGTATTGTATGGTAATACATGTACAACTTATATTATATTACCTGCCTTCTTGGGGAGTGGGGAAAGATAGACAACATGAACTGAAAAATGTTAGAAAACAAATATTTAAAATGTTATCGATGTAATGTAGAAAAAAATTTTTTTTAAGTAGGCATGGCTACAGAACCATTCAGATGAAAAAGACCTGGGAATATCAAAGTGTTTGATGAATTATAGGGTTGAACAATGAAGAAGCACATCAACACATTACCAAAGAGGCAATTCTGCAAGAAAAGTGATATGAAGGATTTCATAAGAAAAATATCTGGCCAGAAACAGTGAATGGCTGGTCATACAGTGAGTGAGATACAACTGAGAATAGATACACTGGTATCCACGCAATATCAACATCTCAGTATAGACCTGCTGTTCATAATGTATTGTGTTTCTTTTTTGAGAGGCACAAAATCATCCTCTAAGATTCAGATCATGAGGAGTCCTAATTTATATCCTGGATTCAAAGTGGGAAGCACTAAACTATAAGTGTATTTATGCTAACATGCCAACTTTCCTCTACCCAGTTTTTAAATTTTTTATTCTAAGATCAAAAATTCACATAGGGGATAGCTGGGTGGCTCAGTGGATTGAGAGCCAGGCCTAGTACCAGGAGGTCTTAGGTTCAAATCTGGCCTCGGACACTTCCAGCTATATGATCCTGAGTAATTCACTTAACCTCCATTGCCTAGCCCTTATTGCTCTTCTGCCTTGGAACCAATACAAAGTTTTGAGTCTAAGACAGAAGATAAGGGTTTAAAAAAAAAAAAAGTCACAAAGTTCCTAAATTTGGAGGATAGTCTCTAAATCAAATTAAATTTGTCATACCTGCAACAAGAAAATGCTTAATGGAACAAATTTTTCTTATCATTATAATAGCTACTATAGTAGTGTACATTCAGTGGACATTTAATACATTTTCATTAAATCAAGTAAGCAATAATTACTCACATTTTTTGCTCTGCTTTTCCACTTCAGCTTTTAATCTCTTATACTTGTCCGTCCTATAAACCAGTACCCAAGTTATACCTAAAAACATCAAAAATAATACATTAAAACCAATCACCTCTTCAACCAAAGCAACTTAACAAGATGTGTTGGCAGCACAAGTATCCATTTAGTTCCATACTGAGGGGATGAAAATATTGCAATATAAAGAAGAATCAATTAATTGAGTTGAGAACTTAAACTTCACAGGATTCATATCCTTCCTACTTCATAAAATCCTTAGTCCTAGCCCTCTCCTATGAAAAAAAGGGAAACCCACTACAGAGGAAATAAAGCTTTCAGATTATGATATGAGACCAAATCATGGGGGATAAGTCTAAAGAATCTGGCTAAGGAGAAAATGAGAAAGTGAAATTGTACCTTTAGGCTTGAAGTCAGACAAGAGAGTTATCAGGGGATAAGAGGAAAGTTCCTAAAGACCCTCCTATGCCATTCACAAATTCCATTTCCATAGAAATAAAAACTAAAAATTTGTAAAATTTGGAAAGAGAACTGGAGCTGAATCCAGGTCCTGAGATCTAGGTATAGGCCCGTTTACAAATTGTGAGACTGTGAGATAACATTTTAACTTTCCACTCTACCAATTTTATTCTATGAATTTTTATCACCATAAAAGAGCTGCTATAAATATTTTTAACATAAAGAACCTTTTCCTTTAATTTGATTATAGGCCCAGCAGCAATATAGCTAAGTCAAAGGCACAGACTAATAACTTTTTATGTATAGTTCAAGTAAGTTATAGAATGTCTATACTCATTCACACAGATCCATCAAAAGTGCACTGTGTCTGTTTCCCCCAACAGCTTTTCCAAAATTTGTTTCATTTTTTTGGTTACTTTTCCACTCTGGTGGATGTGAAATAGAATCTGAGTTGCTTTTATTCACATCTTTAATTGCTAGTGATTTGAAGCATTTTTTATGCATAGCTATAAGAGTTGGGTTTCTTCCCTTGGGAACTCTTGTGTTCTTAAGACATTATTTTTACTTATTTGCATTAGTTCCTTATATATCTTGGAAATGAGATCTTTATCAGAGAAACCTGTTGCAATTATTTTTTTCCAGTTGTTTCTTTTTGATCTTAAAATTACTGCAGGTTGCTGCAAAAACTTTCAAATTCTATATAATCCTCTGATTCTCTATTCCTTCTTTGATAATGAACTTTTTTCCTATCCATAGATCTGATAATTTTGTTCAATGTTTCTCTCTTTTGTTTATGTGACCTTTTATATCTAATTGGAGTTTTTCTTTGAATAAGGGGGCAAAGCAATGATGAAAATCTAATTTGTCCCATACAAAACTATCCCATTTTCAGAGGAGTTTTTGCCAAATAGTCTTTATAGTGCAGCTGGGACTTTATGCTTATGAAACAGTGCAGCAGAGGTGTTAAGCATATGACTCAGGTGTGGCTGAAACCAGATTTAAAACTTCAGTGGGCATTATGTAACAAAATAAAAATACAATGGAACACAGATGATGTTAATAAATTATTTTTAAAGTTAATATTTGGTCCACAGAGGCCCCTTTGTATGGTTTAGTGGCCTCCAGTTCTGAGTTTGACACCACTATACTAGAAGATTACATACATTTGCTTTTGTATGCTATATGCCTAATCTGTTCCATTGATTGTTTCTATTTTTAAACAAGTAACAAATTGTTTTTAATAATTACTACTTCAGAATATAGTTCTTTTTGGCAAAAAATGGAAACTAAGGTGATGCCATTAATTGAGGAACGTCAATATAAAATGTGTTATAAGAATGTGATGGAGTGCCATTGTGCTTTAAGAAAAGAGGAAATAGATGATTTCAAAAAGATATGAAAACTTATGTGAAATGAGGCAGAGTAAAGTAAGCAGAAGTATAACAATTTATAAATCAATATTATAAAAATGAAAAATTTTGAGGATTTTAAGAAACTAATCAAGAATGAAATGTGTAGTCAGAATAATTTCTATAACACTATAAAAGCAAACTGAAAGTTGTAAAAACTATGATCACTATAATGACATTCATGATTCCAAAGGACCTATGAGAAAACAAGCTATTCATACAGAGAAGGGATGGATTTAGGGAGCAGAACTATATATATATATATATATATACAGCCACTGAGAGACTGGCTTGACTATGCATATTAGTTATAAGAATTTTTTTTGAGGGGGACTATAGGGATGGAAAAGAAATAAATTTTATCTATATTACTGTAAATTTTAAAGAAATTTTAAGGTAAGTGTGCTATGGATGGGAAAGGTTGCATGCACTTTCAAATGAGGTCACCGCATTGCCGGTTTTGCTTAATCTTTCTACTTTGCAGAGACCTCTCAAATTTTCTGAAATAACAAAAAACATCAATGAAATATAAAAAAACTTAACAGTTAAGTCTTTGGATGAATTATAAATACAAGTCACATTTCTCCTTTTATATTCCCATTGTACACCCTAGTTATAACTAAACTGGACTACTTGCTTTCATAGAATTTGAAATTCTGTCTCTTGCCTCACACAATCACTCATACCTGGGGATGCATTAAGGGACATCCCAGTGAAGATGTCCTGTTGGAAAATAGAAATAAGAGACTAGGATATGACAGGCTAGTTAGAAATCATCTGTGCAATGCTATTAAATGACTATACAAATGCAGAAACTGCCTCTTAAAAATCCTTCTCTTTCTTCCAGGCTCAGCTATTACCTTCACCACAAAAATCTTTCGGGATCTCCACCACCCTCCAGTTTTGTTTTTTTTTTTTATAACCCTTACCTTCTGCCTTAGAATCTATTTATACCAAGTATCAGTTCCAAGACAAGAGTAGTAAGGGCCAGGCAATTAGGGACAAGTGATTTGTACAGGGTCTCAGGGATGGAAAGTGTCTGAAGTCAAATTTGAATCCAGGTCCTTTCCTTCTGGTTATCCAACGACTCTAGTTGGAAGAGACCTCTCCCTCTTCAAATTTTCCTAAAGCACCTTTGTCTTTGGCCATCCATCACTTCCTACTTGTATCAAACTCATCTGTGTACATGTAGTGACCTGCCAATAACCGACTAATTAGCATTTGTTCCTTGCCTACCATGTAATATACTAAAAGATGGCATTAATATAACTCTAAGGTTTGCAAGGCACTTCTGTACATTTTCTCCCTGGGAAGCAAGCACTACAAGCAGTATGCTTTTTATATGTAGACATGAGAAATTAAGACTCAAGTTAAGTAACTTGCCCACGATCAAACACGTATAAAGTGTCGGAGGCAAAAGTCGAGCCCAAGTATGATGTCCGACCCTCGTTCCCCATTTCATACATACTGTGCAGGTAAACTGTACGAGGGGAGGTTAGTGTTGTGCACATAGTAGACGCTTAATAAACCGTTTGTTAAACTGAACCGAACTGGTCAGGGGCCCCCGGCTCCCCGAAAGGAGCTCTGGGCCCCAAGACTGGGGCAGGGGACCCTCGAGAGAGCAGAGTGCGGCCCCTGCCGCGGTCCTGGCCTCACCCTCGGCCAGCAGCGCCGTGCACACGGAGATGAAAACGATGAGGAGGGTGTCCGCGAACATGGTGCTCATCCTGGGCCGCGCGGCTGCGGCTCTCCGAGCCCCCCCGGAGGGGGCGGGGAAACACCTGCTGCAGCTCAGGAAAAGGAGCAGAAGGAGCGCGATCACCAGCGACCACCCGCGCGAACACGGCGACACTTCGAGAGGCTGGAAAACTCACTTCCGCTTCCGGAACAAGGAGCCGGAACCACGCGTAGAGACGGAAGAAGAGGAGACTACGGGAGTGGAAAATGAGGAGCGTCGGCTAGAAAAGCAGCCAATAAGAGAGTGTCTCGTGCACACCCGTAAGACCTCGGAGATATATCGCGAGATCTCAGAAGGCTTCCGCTTCAGAAGGTTTCGGCAGTTTCCGGTGTCTTAATTCTCATCTCTTTAACTCGTGACTCTTCCTCCTCACTCTTTTTTTTACCCTGATTTTCGCGCCGCGGAGTTCACTCGGGCTTCCGGAATTTCCAAAGAGCTGTCTCAAAGCATAATCTCAGGGAGTGTAGAGATCCATCTTGTCACTTTACAAATGACGATACCGAGATCCATTCGGGCGAAGCAACAGGGAATTAATGAAATAGGGGCTAGAATCCGGGGCTTCTTGCCTCCCCGACCAGTTTCTCTTCCCTTTGATTGTGAAGATTTGGGCACTGTGCCTGGACCTAGCAGGAGCTTAGCAAATACTTCTTCCCTCCGTCCCACCTTGCTCCCATTTTAGACCAGGAGTTCTTCATCTTCGGTGTATCCTAGATCCTTTGGCAGTCAGTCTGATGAAACCTCCAGACCCCCTTCTCAGAATATTTTTTAATGCCAGTGTATGTGTGTATAATTACGAAGAAAACCAATTACATTGAAATATGTTTGTGTGTGTGTGTGTGTATGGGTTTATGTATGTGGGTGTTGAACTAAAAAATATATATATATTTTTAGTTCAAAAACTGCAAGGTAAGAACTGCTAGACTGGCAATGAATAATTGCTGAGGTTTTTGAATAGCAATAGCCTGATGTCTTATGTTGCTTTAGCAGTATCATTTATTCCAGATTTGCGGACAGCTAGGGTGTTATTGCACTTAATACAAGTGTAAAGTTGGAAAGCATACTATATATAGTAGGTTATATATGTATTTATGTATAGAGCTAATATCCACCACATTACCCTCATTTTCAAAACTTTTTTGCTTCTTTTGAATAAGGAATGAAGAACTTTATGGCCTCGGGTAATTTAGGTGGTAAAGTGGATAGAGTACTGTGCTGGCAATCAGAAAGTTCAGATCTACTTCAGATACTTCCCAGCTGTGTGACCCTGGGCAAGTCACTTAACCCCCATTGTCTAGCCTTTGCCACTCTTCTGCCTTGGAACCAATACCATGTTGGTTCCAAGGCAGAAGGTAAGGATTTAAAAAGAAAGGAAAAGAAAACTCCAAAGGGAGTCAGAGTTGGGCAAGACAGAATAACCATAACAACCAAGAACCTTATTTCAGTCTTGGGTCCACTGCCACCACATGTCAGGGATAGCTACAAGGTAAAATTAGCCTTTGCTTCCTTTATGTTCTGCATTTGTATGAATTTTTAATACTGCTACCTTGAAAAAATAAACTACCAAAGTAATTATTAATAAAGTATCTTTAATCTGAGCAAGGAGATTATAATGGAGAAAACCACACAGAACCATAGCTTTAGGATTATAATCTGGAGAGCAGTACAGAACTACAGTAATAGGACTTCTCACTGAGCTAAAGAAAAAGGGGTACTTAAATAGTCTTCTGAAAAAGGGGAGGGGACAAAAACCAGGTTACTTCAATTCATGAAAGTTTGGGATGAAGCTAATAGTATAAAGCTCTGCCAGCAAACCTGTGGCATACATGCCAGAAGTGGCACTCAGGACCCTCTTTATGGGCCATGCCCACCTTCCCCAGAGTTCTTACTAGAAAGCCAGAGGGATACAGGGGCTGGACTGCTCCCCTTCCACTCTCCACACATGGCCAGGGACACTGGTCTAGAGTTTAAGGTGGCTGGGAGCAGCCTAGATAGGATAGCCTAATAATAGAATAATGTGATTAGAAGGGTACTTAGGTTTGATTGTTTTTACTAAATTCTTGGAAAGAGGCAAAACTAATTCATAGTCATTTCAATCATTGTCTTTTGTGTTCTTTGTTTTAACATTCTGGGAGGGTCAGTAATGGGATTATTTGAAAATGAGGTCATCAGTACCAATACAAACATACAAAAGATGGTTCCTAGTCCTTAACCTACAATTTCCAACAGGATATGTTCACCAGGATGACCCACCTTCATCTCAAATACATTACATAGCAAGGTTATTATTTCTCTCCCAAACCAACTATATTTCCCAACTTCTTGCTTGCTGAATTTTTAGCAATGGTGTATCACCATTCTTCTCCCAAGAACAAACCTTGTCACTTTTCTCCTCTTTGATCTCCTTGATCCATTGTGTTTCTTCAGAGTTTCTTCCATTAACAACGTACTGATATTGTTATAGAAATACATATTATGGACCACCTGCACAAGAGATTTAGAATATAGCTTACAAACCTAATAGTGATAAGGGATTTCAATTTTGTATCCTCTGCAAGAAGTTTCTAACTAGTAAAAGCAGAGTAGCTAATAATTTGCTTGAATGATATCTACCTCATCTTTCAAAAAGATAGAGAAAACAATAAGCAGTAGTGTCTGAATTGGAAATGATGTGAAACTTAGGAGACCATTCCTTCTAAGAATTTGTTTTCGAAAAGAAGATGAAAGGTGGACATAATTTGTTTGTGTACCCTAAGTTTTAGGGAAACTATTTCAAAGTATTTGTATCTCCCCTGCTTAGTAAAGTTCTTGCACATAGCAGGTATTTAATAAATGCTTTTTATTTTTAATTAGTTGAGAGAAAGAATAGATAGGAACTCCAATATTCTCTTGGCCATCAATTGGATGTTTGGAGTAAGGAAGAATTTCAAATATCTCCCTATCTACTCTCTCCCCTGCAGGCCAATGACACTAGGACCCAAGTCTTTTGACTTTGAATCAAGTACTTGGCTGCATATGTTATTTAACATGTGAGTGCATGTTTCTGCAGCACATATACTAAAATTAGAACTATAAGAAGTAGATTAGCATGGTCCCTGGACAAGGATGACATGAAAATTTTTTAAGCATTCTATATGACAACTTTGTTTTATGGAACCCCCAAATTTGCCTTTGTCACTTGGGAGCTTGCTTTGGGGTACTCCAAGACTGGCCCCTGTCTTAAACTGAACAATAAACCTTAAAGTACCCAATGATCTCAGCTTAGAATTAGTAGATATAATCAAATCTTAAGTACTCGTTTAAGACTTAGAAGTTTCTCCCTTGTATCTAGGCCTTTCCCTGGTAGTCTAGCTGAATGGAATCCTTCTTCCCTTGATTGTGAGCCAATCAGTTGTCTTTCTCATACTTTATTTCCCAGAAGGTGTATAGGACCCCAAGTTCTTCAGCTCATTGGGAAAATCCCCTTTTGAGGTGTTTTTTTCCTAGAGACATTGTTTCCAGAGTTCCAGAACTCGGCTCTGTGTGGTATCTTGCACATGACTCTATGTAGGACCAATTAGAGCAGTGTCTTCCTTGTCCTGATTAAAAACTTGTTCTTTCTAACTATTTTAGTGGTTCTGTGTTTTTCAAGGTTGACACATATAAAAAACATTTTTAATAAAGTTTGAATGAATCAGTTTCCTTGAAGCAGTCACTGTGATAAAGAAATTCAGCCTGAAGGACAGACAGCCACCCCATTCCAGCTCCCTGTTTACAGGGTAAGTCTCCTCTCCTCCCTGAAGGCCAGACAGCAATCCCCCTCTAACTCACTCCAGGCTTGCAAGGTCAGTCTCCTCTCCACAGCCTGAAGGCCAGATAGCCACTCCCACTCCAGCTCCTGCCTAGTTCCAGACAAGCCAAAAGCAAGACCAGATAAAATGCCTGTTCCCCCAATGCTGGGGGGCCCAAGGTGGGAGATGTGATCTCCTTCTGAGTCCACACATAATAAAGATCTTTCTTTCCTCATTCTGAGTGCGGTTTGAGTTTCCTGCACCAAAATGATGATTTTCTATAGCAATTGTGCCATGTAATATAGCTCATTATTCTTCTCTCCTTACATTCAGAAGGATCTAGTGCCACATCTTCCAACTACCTCTGGCTAGATATCCTATTCCATTCAGTGCTAACATCTCAGTTTCTTCTGAAATCCCTTCCACTTGCTCCCTCTAATTACATCCTGATTCCAAACCATAAAATCTTAAGCAGTTGTTGAAATTGGAAAAAACACAGAACTATTTAATAGTCAGAAAAACAACATTTTTAATTAAGAAGAGGGGTTCGTACTTTCCTCAAAGCCTCCACACAAAGCCCAGAGACTCTGGACACTCTTCAAATGTCTTCATTTGAAAAAGACTTCAAATGTCATCCAGTCCAACCCCTATCTACACCAGTTTGGCAAAGGCACTAAAAATGAGGGAGTCAAGAAAGGGCTCTTAAAGAAGTTGGCACTTGAATGGGTCTTGAATTATGCTCATCATTTCAACAAATGAAATTGAGGAGAGATTATTCCATGGACTGGGCACAGCCTGTGCAAAAGCACATAGCTTGGAGGTTATCATATGTGGGTAAACAATAAGTAGGCTAGTTTGGCTGTCATGTTAAGTACATTAATGGGAGTAATGTATAATCATCCTGGAAAGATAATCTAGAGCTAATTCCATTTTAATTGAGACATACTAAGTTTCAAGAGTCATAATAGGCCTTCTAAGTAGAAATGTCCATCAATAAATTGACAAGGTGATGGAGTTGAAACTTGGAAGAGAAATCAAGGCTAAAGAGATATAAGTAAGAGTCATCTGTAAATTATACCTTAAGGATAGTTACTTCTTAAAAAATAACTTCAGATTGTTAAAAACACCTACTATATATTGATTCTTTTGATTTACAGGTTACTTTTTTAAAAGTTTACTCCTTATAATATTAGTTCATACTTACATAATACTTTATAATTTACAAAACACTTTCTTTAGGCCAGTAGTACTATCATTCTCATTTTGCTGATGAAAAACTGAGGCCTAAAGAGGCTATGACTTTCCCAAAGTCACATAGGTAATACTTTTTATGGAGCTAGGACTCATAAACAGACAGGTCTTCTAATTTCAGGCAATTTAAGTTATATCAGTACTTTGCTACTACCTCACTGCCTCTCTATTCACTTGCCATACAGTGATAATAATCAGAACTGAAAAAAGTACAAGGGAGTTACTAGAGATCATCATTTCATAGACTTCTCAAAAAATGTCAGTTTTTAAATGAATTTTCTGGTTTGGGGGAGAGGGAAGGAGTAGAGCAATGTTCTATTTCCCCTGAACAATATTTGTTGAACTGATATCATAATAGTCTGTCTTTTGTGACAGCAGTTTTTATTCAATGGATTCTAATTAAACAGCTAAATTCACAATTTAAGATAGAACAAACGTATCATGTTATTGAACCTGCTTTAATCAGCCCTTTTGCTCAGATATGATCAGTCAATTTTATACAAATGCTCTATCAATTCTACAACTACCTTATATAATATTAATAATTCATCAATTTAGGCATAATTTTTAGTGACATAAAGTCTCAGAATGAACTGGGAAAATAAATCATAAGCTTTTGATTCCAAGATAACTGATGCTATTTGAGCCAGAATAAAAGGCAATCTAAAGAGGCAGTCATTATTCTCCACCCATCTGACCCACCTTTCTGATTTTTTATGTATATGTCAGTAACAAAATCTCTTAGCTTTGATATCTTACTTAGGAAGATAAAACCTTACTATGTCTCTATATTATTATGATTTTTTTGCTATTTATTTATTTGTTTGTTTGGAAAATTTTTTTTCATGGTTACATGATTCATGTTCTTACTTTCTCCCTCCCTCAAGCCCTTCCCCCCAGCTGATTATTATGCTTTTAGATCAAAATAAATAAACTTAATTTGTTATTATTATGTAGGGAGGAAGAGGAGTGATTTGATCACTTAATTACAAATTAGCAGAATGATTGTTAAGATAAGTTCAAAAGTGGATTGAACATCCACAGTTTTGGGATCTGGTGGCCAGTCTCCCAAGAGAGAATGATGCAGGATAGTGAATACAACTAGCAGTTTGCTCTACATTGTATTTGTCTAGCTACATCTAAATAGCAATTTTTAGTATTTATATCTAGATTTCCTAGAATCATAGAAACTTTGTAGCTAAAAGGATTGTTAAAGATACAATGATGGATAGTATAATTTCTAGAAAAGAAAATATTTTTACAAGGTTTTTGCAAGAAATATTCTTTGTCAGATGATGCATATGAATTTTGGTTCTGGTATATATGGTGATAGGGATAGAAAGAGTCACCATTTCTATAGGTCCAGGAATAGCAAGGTCTATCATAGTGAATAGAAAGTCAATCCTAGAATCAAGAACACCTAACTAGAGTCAAGTCCTTACTCTATTGCCATGGGCAATCCACTCAGATCTCTTAGCACCCCCAAGTGACTCCTGAGGACTATATGTTGCTGATCTCCATTGATGGAGGGAATTATCACAGCAAGAGTGGTTTACCATACCAAGAAATTCCTAAGTTTGAACCTCCTTTCCCTATGAAAAGTTGATCTATAGACAACCTTATCTTGTTTTTTAAACGATTTAACACTGGTATATCTCTTCCAAAAGTGAGAGGAAGGGATCAGTGACATGAAAGCAAAAATCAACAGATTATAGATTCATAATAGATTTTGGTCTGAAAGAGATCTTAAAGGCCCTGGAATTCACTCCTTCCCATTTTAAAGATGAGGAAATGGAGACACAAAAGTTGTGACTTGCCTGGAATCACACAGTTTAAAAAAATGTCTGGGGTGATAGTCTATCCCAGGTCTTCATGATTCCATACTAGCATTCTAATGCACTATATTAAAGTATACTTCCTACCATAAACCCAACATGTAATAATTTTGTTACTTTTTATTCGCCAGTAATATTTTAATTTCCCCCAATTACATGTAGAAGCAATTTTTAAAGTTTCTCAAATTTTGCATTCCAGATTTTTTCCTTCCCTTCCTAAGATGGCAAGTAATTTCATTTAAATTATATATGTGTTTATTATCTATATATATTTCCATATTAGTCTTTTTCTGGAAGAAAAACATATCACTAAAAAAGTAAAGAAAAACCTCTTAAACAAAATAAAGTGAAAAATGATATGCTTCAGTCTGTACTGAGACTCCATTAATTCTTTCTCTGGTACTGGATAACATTTTTCATCATGAGTCCTTTGGAGTTGTCTTAGATCACTGTATTGCTGATAATAGCAAAGTCATTCATGGTTGATCATCAAACAATATTACTGTTACTATGTACAATGTTCTCCTGTTTCTGCTCACTTCACTTTGCATCAGTTCATATAAAATAAGTTTTTCCAGGCTTTTATGAAATTATTCTGTTCATCATTTCTTATAACACATTAGTATTCCATTACAATCATATACCACAACTTATTCAGAAATTCCCTAGTTGATGGACGTCCCTTCAATTTCCAATTCTTTGTCACCACAAAAATAGTTTCTATAAACATTTTTGTACAAATAGATTCTTTCCCTTTTTCACAGAGTATGCACAATTTTATGACCCTTTTGATTTGGTCCTAAATAACTCTCCAGAATAGTTGAATCAGTTCATAACTCCATCAACACATTAGTATCCCAATTTTCCAACGTTTATCATTTTCATTTTCTATCATATTAGCTAATCTGCTCAGTGTGAGGAAGCACCTTAGAGTTGCTTTAATTTACATTTCTATCATCAGTAGTGATTTGGAATATTTTTTTCATGTAACTATAGATAGCATTGATTTCTGCATCTGAAAATTACCTGTTCATATCCTTTGACCACTTCTCAACTGGAAAATTATTCATATTCTTACAATTTGACTCAGTTCTCTATATATTTGAGAAATAAAGCCTCTGTTAGAGAGACTTATGTAAAATTCTCACTCCTCTCAGTTTTCAGTTTTCCTTCTAATCTTTGCTGCATTCATTTTGTTTGTACAAACCTTTTTAAATTTAACATACATCAAAATTATTGATTTTATATTCTGTAATGGTTTCTATGTGATTTGGTCAAAAATTCTTCCTTTGTCCATAGATCTGACAGGTAAAACTATAGGGAAGTTACTTAACCCCAGTTGCTTAACTATTACCACTCTTCTACCTTAGAATTAATATTGATTCTAATATAGAAGATATGGATTTTAAGAAGTTTTAAAAAATAGTAACGTGTTATATTTTTAATAGTCTTTTCTGCCTCTGTTGAGATAATTTCTGTTTTTTTTATTGACATGGCCATTTATACTGATGGTTTTCCTAATACAGAACCATCCCTGCATTCCTGATATAAATCCCACCTGGTCATAGTTTATGATCTTTGATATATTTTTCTGTACTCTCCTTGCTGATATTTTAAATTTTCTACATTATATTCATTAGGAAAATTGGTCTATAGTTTTCCTTCTTTGGTTTTGATCTTCCTGGTTTAGGTATCATCACCATATTTGTGTTGTAAAAAAGAACATAGTAGTACTCCTTTTTGTCTTTCCTTTTCAAAACACTTTTGTATCTATTAACTCAACCCTGGAACAGATAGGTATATAGATCAGATATTATCATCTCTATCTGACAGATGCAAAGACTAAATCATAGAGACATTAAATGACTACTTTGAATTCAAATTAGTTACCTACAGAACAAGATAAATACATTGTTCAAGGGGGAAAAGCCAGATTCTTGAGAAATGTAGCATCTATTCAATTCAAGAAGCATCCAGGGTCTTTGCCAGACCTCATATAATCATAAAATTGATACTTACCATCAATAATCCTTTCCTATCTCTCCTAAGGTTCCAGTGACCTATGTTGAAATCCCAGGAACAGAGAGCCCTTCTGAAGCATTGGGTTCTTTGGTCTACTCCATGTTTTTTCAGACCCAAATGTGCTATGGACTGGTAAAATGTGCAAATATTCTATAGTGACCACTAAAATTACATATATATATATATATATATATATATATTATATGCTTTAGTGAATCTATGATATTATTGCTGTAACTATTTTCTCCATCAATACAGATCACAACATATCCATATTTTTTCATTTCCATGTACTTCATATTCTCAGAGAACATTCACAGAGGAACTATCCAATGTACTGAAGGCCTTCTAGAGATTTTTATGTTTGTAGGTAAAAGTGTTGGTTAGACTGTTTTCCTCTTACTGAATGATTAGTCCATCTTTTTTGTTTTTTAATGGTTATACAAAGGATCACATATTTTGATCTTGAATAGACCACTAAAGTCACTTGGTACAATTCCCTTGTTTTACAGATGAGGAAATTGAGTCCCTCATAGGTTAATTGACTTGCCCATTATCACATTGGTGACAGTGGAAAAGCCAGGATTCAAACTCAGTGACCCTGAGTTCAAATTCAGTACATTTTCCATTGCACCATGTGCTGTCTCATCTCTTTAGTAATATCCATTAAAGTACTTTTTGTATAATTCTTTATTGGTAATGTGTTGCAGTTTGCTAATACCTGGCATGTACCTTTTCATTGCCCTTTAGGTGATCCTTAAATTTAATTCTTCAGAAGCTATTATTCTATGAATCATAACCATAAAGAATTATTGGAAGAATATCATTGGAAAAATGAACCTTTGACATTTTGTAGTGTTAGTAGAATTATGAAATGGTACAGCCATTCTGGAAAGCAATTTGTAACTGTGCCCCCCAATTCACTAAACTGTGTATATCCTTTGACTCAGCCATGCCACTATAAGGCCTATAGCCCAAAGACATCAAAGAAAAAAAAGAAACATCTGTACCAAAAAAAATTTTTTTAGAAATCCCTTTTTGTAGCAGCAAAGAACTGGAAACTCACAGAACGCCCATCTTTTGGAGAATGCCTGAACAAAGTAAAATATATAAATGGAATCGAATGCTATTGTGACATAAGAAAATATGAAATAGATGGTTTCAGATAAACCTAGAAATACTTGCATGAACTAATGCAGAGTTTAATGAGCAGAAAAGGAGAGCAATATAATAATAATAAAGGAATTATAAAAACAAGGAACTTTTAGTGTGATAAATGCAATGATTAGTCATTGATATCGATTCTAAAGAACCACTGATAAAGCATTTAACTATAACTGACCCAGAGGTGATATACTCAGAGGACAGAATCAGACAGGCAGACAGACAGACAGACAGATAGATAGATAGATAGATAGATAGATAGATAGATAGATAGATAGATAGATGGATGGATGGATGGATGGATAATTAGGAAATAGCTAGTGAAGGAATTAATTTTATTCAACTATGTACATTTGTTACAGGATTTTGTGAGACTCAGCCTGTTTGGGAATGTCCCTTCCAAGTGTTGCTGACTACTCTGACTGCCTTCAAAATTGGAGAAAAGGACACTTGGATTCACTGCTCTCATGTAAAACTGGTGCCATATATTGACATTGGATAATCCTGTCTTCTTCTTGTACTAAAACTTGTGCCATGCTTTTACTGTGGGGAAAAAAATCTATGTATATGCATGTAGAAAATAATAGCCATGTTAGAAATCTAGTAGATTTAACTTTTAAGTCATCAATCAGATGCACATAGTCATATGTATATCCCATATCACCTTCTGATTCTTTTCTAGCTGCTTCATCTCAACGTAATTCTAAGGCAAAAGAGAGCCTTCCTTCCTTGAACCTGAAACAGATTTTCTGTGATATCACTTTTCTGAACCTCTCGGATTTTCCTAGATTGACCTCACCCTGGACCAAAAGTCAGTCTTCAAGACACCAGGAGTCATGTGGGGTAAGAGGCAAGCATCTTCTGGATGCCAGGGAGCCATGAGACTTCCAGCATTCTCCCACAATGTGTATGTATCCCTCTTATACAGACAAACTGTAGGCCTTGTTCTTAATTTAATCAAAGGGTGGGGCTGAACCAAAACCTAATTCACTAGAAAATGGACTGTTTTCAAATTCAATATGAAACTTTACTTTTAAAGAGGAAAAAAGTGTACAGATTAGTGTTAAATTCTCACACCCCTCCCTCTGATTCATTGGGAGACATGTTAGTCTCCCCCAGTGAATCATTCCATACATAATATCCCTACATTTTAGGAATGAATCACTATGGTGCATAAAAGCTCAAATATATTGAGTCTAACTACATTTTGATGTTTCCTGACATACTAAAAATGATTAATAGATGCATGACAAGGAGGCATGGAGGCAATTACCTTTTTCTGGCATAAAGGTTTTCCAATCAAAATAAAATATCATGGGGGCAGCTGGGTAGCTCAGTGGATTGAAAGCCAGGCCTAGAGATGGGAGGTCCTAGGTTCAAATCTGGCCTCAGACACTTCCCGGCTGTGTGACCCTGGGCAAGTCACTTGACCCCCATTGCCTCCCTTACCACTCTTCTGCCTTGGAGTCAATATGGAAGGTAAGGGTTCAAAAAATAAAATAAAATATCATCTCATTGGAAGGACAGAAGTAGATAGAGGGCCCAACCCTCACAGTTCAATTTGTTATATCCAAAGACTCACTCAGAGTCTTATGATGTATTTTCTGATTTCTGGGGACATCTTATATCTGTCATTTTTTAATCTATCTGGAATGATGAGGGTCTTTACAGCATTTTCTCTGGGAGATCTGCTTTCCTGGTCCAGGTTATTGGTGCTATCTTTTCCTAAAATGCTTTTTAAAAAAATCTTAGTTTGTGGATCTTCAAGATAACTTCACAGTACTAAGTACTGATTCTAAGGCAGAAAAGCAGTAAGGGCTAGGCAACTGAAGTTAAGTGACTTGCCCAGGGTCACATAGCTAGGAAATATCTGAGGCCAGATTTGTGTCTTACTTACTTTTTTTTAATGTGTTGTTCTTTAAATTTACATTGTTGTATTTACTATGTATATTGTTTTCTTGGCTCTGTTTACATTGCTCTCCATCAGTTCATGTAGATCTTTCCATGCTTCTTTGCATTCATTAAAAACACATTTTTTCTTATAGCACCATCCTATTCTACAACATTCATGTACTGTGATTTGTTTAGCCATTGCCCAATTGATGGGCACCTACCAATTTTGTTTCTAATTTTTATCTATCACAAAAAGTCCTGATATAAATATTTGGAAGCATGTGGGGACTTTTTTCCTATTAATACTTTGCTTGAGGTATAAGCCCAGTCAGTAATGGAATCTATGGTTCAAAGGGCATGGACATTATAGTCACTTTATTTGCATAATTCCAAATTGCTTTCCAAAAAGGTTATACTGCTTCACAGCTCCAATAACATATTAGTATAACTATCTTCCCACAACTCCTCCATCATTGATGATTGCCAATTTTTTTGTTACTTTTGCCAGTTTGTAGGGTATGAGGTGAAATGTCAGGATTTTTGATTTGTATTTCTCTTATTATTCATGATTTTTAGCATTTTTATGTGGTTGTGAATACTTTGCAGTTCTTCCTTTGAGAACTAGTTATTCATATTCTTTGACCATTTATTTCTGGTAAAGAACTCCAAGTCATATATATTTATTAATCATCTATCTTGGATACCAAATTCTTATCCAAGAAATTTGATACAAAGGTTTTTTTCCCCCCATTTGACCACTTCCCTTCTTATCCTAGATGCATTAATGTTGTCTGTGCAGAGGCTTTTCAATTTCAAGGAATGAAAGTTATCTGTTTTGTAATTATTTCTATCTCCCTTTTAGTTAAGAATACATCTCTTACCCATCGTTCTAAGAGGTATATGATCTGATTCTCTTTTAAATTTTTATAGTATGATTTTTAATATTAAAACCATGCATCCATTTAGAATGTAGTATAGAGTGTCATAATGTATTGATCTAAGCCTAATTTCTGAGAGACTGGTTTTTTTTTTCAGTTTTCCCAACAGTTTTTTATCAAATGGGAGGTTTTC
Source organism: Gracilinanus agilis (assembly GCF_016433145.1). Taxonomy (NCBI): domain Eukaryota; kingdom Metazoa; phylum Chordata; class Mammalia; order Didelphimorphia; family Didelphidae; genus Gracilinanus; species Gracilinanus agilis. Next base: position 59,029,729 of record NC_058133.1, read on the forward strand.
CCTAGGTAGTTTATATTTTCCCATTTATCAAATACTGGGTTATTGAGTTCTATTTTTTCTGAATCTCCCTTGACTAGTCTATTCCATTGATCTATCTCTTTATTCTTTAACCAGTGTGATATTGGAAATTTGGGGTTCATTGAGCTTTAATATTGAGGTCTTGGGTATAAACTTCCTGTGGACATTTAGGGGACTTGAAAACTACATTTCCCGTGATTCCTCTTGTGTAATACAGGTGGGCAGGAAGTGTGATTACGTAAACAAAGGTATAAAGCCTCAGAACTTGATTGAGATGCTCTCTTTCCTTCGAAGCAGCCAGGTGGGCAGAAGTAATGGCTCGGGCATTTAGAATTAGATCTTAGCATGCACTTGGCTTTCTTAATTACCAATATGGATTACAATAAACTATTAATAATGTTGAATATATACATCTATATCAATATTATTCATAATACCAGATGGTTCTGAGGACTGCTTTACAATATAGTTTGAGGAATGAAGTTCTACTCCCTCTTCAACTTTACTTCTTTTCATTCTTTCCTTTGGGATCTCTTCTTTTTCCAAATGAATCTTGTCATTATTTTTTCAAGCTCTGTAAAGTATCCCCTTATTAGTTTGTTTGGCATAGTATTAAAAATGTAAATTAACTTTGGTAGTAATGAAATTTTTATTATATTGGCATAGCCTCACCATGAGCATATAAGAATGACAGAAGGGAAGATAGAGAGAGTCCATGTAGGAGAGACTCTCTTCTAGCTCTCCCCTTCTTCCAAATATACACTGCTGAGACTTCGAGGGGGTGTCACCCCGAAACTGGGTGACCTGGATGGTCATACCACCCCACAGGAGTTGGGGGCAAGGCTTCCCTATAAGATGAGGTATGGGGGAACCCCAAGTCGATTCTGAATGAGGGCGGGGTTCACGCAAGCCTCCCCTGAGGTCAGTCAACTTTACAATGGAGGGTCTGGCTTCAAGATGGAGGCAGCCTGACCAAGCTGTGATTCCCCTCCCCCTCATCTCCCAGGTACTCTGGAATGCTATCTGACTAATGAATGTCTTTTATTAATATAAATATAGGGATTGGAGAAAGGGGTGAAGGGCAGAGGAATTTTGGGGTGCCCTCTTCCCTATTTCTATGGGGTCTGTCACTCGGGTGGGAACCTTTGGGGTTCCCACTCCTAAGCGTCTACCCTCGCCTCTTCTCCTTCAGATTCTATTTCTATTTCCTATTTCTATCCTTTTCTATAATTGCATTTCAAACTGGAAAGAGTCTCTCAGCAAGGTTGGGTAATGGGAGAAGAAGCCCAAGAGATCGCTTCCAAAATGGAGTCCCAAAACTTAGCTGACTCCATTATTGAAGTCTTGCTGGGCGAGAAACGATGGGATGCCTTTGACCAGGGAATCAGGTGTTTCACTATCCAAAGAAAGATCCTCAGGAAGCCCTCAGGACTGGATTTGAGCTGAGATGTCCACCTCCTCCCTCTCTCAGTCCTTGGCCAGAAGCCCTTTCCCTCCTTCTTCCTCCTCCGGAGAATTACCCAGAATCCTTCTGGTTTCTCAACTGTCACCAACTGTCAGTCACTCCTTCTCTGGCTCCTCTTGTCCCATCCCCCTTGCACAAATTCCATCCTTACAAGCAACAGATTGTAGGATTTTGTTTTCTTATCCAATTTTTCACATTTCTTTATTTTATTTGGTTGTTTAGTCCATTAACATTTAAACTTGGAAGATTTAGATTTATATTTTCCTTCATCTGTCTCTAAAATTGTTTTTTCCACAAATTATGATTTTTCCCTTTTCCTACTATTAATACAGTATTATACACTTTTATTTACTTTAATCCTTTTTTAAAGGTAACTCTATTCCTCCAGCTCTCTTACCCTCACCCTTGATTACCTTTTCTTATTTGTTACCCATTTCCTTTTAGAGTTTTATTTATTAGTACTTCTTTCTTGCTTTTATCTATGTATGTGTATTTCTTGCCCTTCTTTTTTCCTCTCAGTCAAGTAGATTTCCCTTTCTTCCCCTTTTTCTCCATTAGTCCTGTTCATTGGTTTTTAAATTTTTTTTTCATTTCTTGTGCCCCTTTTCAAAACAGATTTCTCTCTCTCTTAATTATGCATATTCTCTTTCTGTTTACTCTAGACCCTCATTCTATGATTTATGGTCCTTGTAATCATCTGATCTCTCTTTTCTATGTAGTCCTCATAAAATCATAGTTTGCAAAACATCCATTCTAGACTCTTTCCTCTAGTCACATTTCTGCCACAGCATTATAGGCAATGGAATCCATGGATTCCCTTAATTATCCCAAGTGCCAGAGAAGACACTGTTCTAGACTAGGGCAGCTCCCTCCCACTGATCTATACCCTCTCTTATTGACCTTTTTTCCTTATATTTTCCTAGAAATCTTGTCCCTGTGTCCATGGTTTCCCTCTCCTCCATGTGCCAGTTGCCCCCAGAGATGCTAACTCCCCACTCCTTTTGTCTCCTTCCAGGACAAATTATCTTTTCAGGCACTGAATACCCCAGGCCTTATTCAGTATAAGGGCATCATCTCCCTTTAATCATTGGAGCATTCATCAGTATAACTCCTTCCCACCTCCAAGGTAAGGTTTCCTTCCTTTCCTCCCTAACTTTTCAATCTTTCCCCATCTTTCTCATCCATTTCTCTATGGGCTGACCTCTTTCTAAGACCTTAGAGGTCACTTTCCCCTCACTGCTAACCCTTGATTCAATCTTTGTGCATTATTCCTCTATCTCTCGGTTCCCATCCCTGTTTTTCCTTCCCCTACTTTCACATACCTTTTCATGTTTCATACATAGTTATGCAATCCCACTATAGTTATGCAATGTATATATATAGTTATGCAATCCCACTATAGAAGTATTCACCTCTAGGCAGGGTGTTCCTAGGTTGCTCATGTCCATAATGTGCCCTCTCTGCCTCTTCACTGTTACCTCTACCAGATTTCTGTCTTCAATCTTGTCTCCTTGTGTACATTTAAAAAGAAATCTTATTGGTCCTTCTATTCTATTTCTGTTGTTATTTGCATTTATTCCCACTTGCATTTCTATTGTTTGAGGAGAAATAATCTTTTCAATTCTGGTTTTCTTTCTAAAAATGTTTCAAACTCTTCTTTATTATTGAACATCCATCTTTTGTCCTATATGGTTAAGCTCAGATTGGCAGGGTAGGTCACCCTTGGCTATATCCTGAATACCAGTGCTCTTCAGAACACGTTACTCTATTTTCTCCTCCTTTTCCAGTGGGTTTGGAATAGTTTTGAATTATTCAAATGTCCTTTCTTTTGTATTTGAAGGTCTTTTTTCTAATGGCTTGCAAAACATGTATCTGAATTGAATTATTAGATTTATGTTAAATGTGTTAACTTATTAAATGTGTCTTAGAGTTTGCAGCCTTCATTTTTTTTCCGGAGGTCATCTATGAATTCTTTCAAGTCAAATTTTGTTTTCTATGATCAGAAATTCTGGCACTTCCCTTCTATTATTTCCTTCATTATAGTGTTAAGGTTTTTTTTGTCCTGTTCTGTTCCTCTGAGAAACTTATGATTTCTAGGTTCTTTCTGCATAACCTATTTTCAAAATTAGTATGTTTTGCTTGCATAGCAAGCATATTTTACTTTAATCTTATTTTTTGCTTCTCTTCTAGGTTGCATTTCACTTTTGTATATTTGCATTCCCAATCTATTGGGTTCTCTTTTGTTTCTTTGGTGAGACTTATGTCAGATTCAAGTTTTTCTATTCTGCTCATTTTTTCTATGTAGGACTTAAATTCTATACTCTCATAATTCTCATTTTTCTTTTAAATCACTCAGGAACAGTATGTTATAGTTCTATATTCTCAAATTCCAATGAGTCTTCTGTCACAATGAATATTTGATGATTTTCCTTCATTTTTTAGTATTTATTCTTTAACATCTGAACTCATTAGTTTTAGAGGCCACCTTTCTTTCTGTTGCTACTGATATTCCTGTTGATTTATCTGTTCAAGTTCCTTTGAAATTTCTTCTTCCTGAAATCTTTAATATTTTCAGTCATTTTCTTCCTATTGTTTTCCTTATTACTTACTTGTTGATCCCCTTTCCTGTGATTGTGATTTTCTTAAGAGTTGAATCTCAGATCTTCTCAGCCTCCTCCTACACTGGGTAATTTAACAAATTGACCTTTTGGTGGTCAATGCTGGCTCCATCTGAATGCTGTGCTCTTCCCCAGGTTCAGTAGAGAGGTATACATCTCCCAATATGCATTGTATCCTACACTAGAGACCTATTCCATTCCCCCTGTTCCTCATTTCTCTGGCCTGGCACAGCAGCAATTCAGAACTTGTTTTCCTGATACCAACAGTTCACAGCTTTATAATGTGGATATTTCTGGATTATAGTCCTTGGCAGTGGCCAAACTAGTTTCAGAGGCCTGAGGAAACCTCCCTATCCTGAAGCTGTGGTCTCTATGGTACTAGAAAAGGGGGGGCGGAACAAGGTACAAGGATCAACTTTGATGTAAGCCTGTGTTGTGTTCTTGGGTCTGCTTACAGAGCCTCACCACCAGTAGCATGAGAGGTGGGAGAGGGATGCTAAATGAGCTCAGAGTCAGGGAGCATCGGTTTCTGGGTTTGGGGATTTTTTTTTTAACCTTCTTTTGGATTCTCAGTATCCTAGGCTATGTTGAAATTGTAGTTTCTTATCACACCCCCAACTTCCTTACCTGTTGATATAGTAAGCAGGCATATAAATAGCCAGAGTAAAGTAATAATAAATAGGAAACAGGAATTAAGTAATTAAGTGTGTAAAGGAGAATATAGAAACCACTTGACAAAAACTGCCTCTTAAATTCATTAAGGCCATATCCAAAGACTATGTGCTAAATTAGGAGGTCAGCTAAATTAGAGGTCAGTCTTGTTCTGCGAGCTGAATAAAGCCAGAAAGTGTTATGCTAGGAAGAAATCTCTAAAAGGATACTGTTAACTTTGAGATGGTATTGACAAGTTGATGAGCTAATCCCTTTTTGGAATGTGACAGAACACATCTCACAAGATTCTTGGGCATCACTTTTTATGATCCCTCTCTGCCCAAATCAATCCCTCTTCCAAACTTTTTCCAAACCATTTCTTTTGAGGGTACTTCTCAGGTCCACAACCTCAGTGTCATCCACATTTTATCCTTCCTTACCTCATATATCTGGATGTTGTAAGATCATGTTGTTTAAGTCTCCATAATATCTCTTCCATTTATCCTCTTTCCATCCTCCACACATCTGTAACACAGGTTGCTACAACACTGATCTGGCCATATCATTTCCTCCATTCAGTAAACTCTAGTAGTTCCCTATTGACTTTAGGGTCAAATGATATTTCATTTTCATTTCACACTTTTTGAATATCTATTTTTTGTATGACTTTTATATGGTATATAATTGTTAGAATATATGTAAGGAGTAAAGAGATGGTCCCTGACCAGTTCAACCCAACCCATTTCACAAAGCATAATCACAAAAAGTCAGAGTTCAGATAACAAGGCATTAACAAAATATGTTTATGACTTGTTATCCTCCCACAAAATGTGAAAGGGCTCTTATCAGATTGGGAGAGAAGCCTAGTCACTGGCTAGGAAAAGACTGATAAATCCCTCAGGGGCCCTTAAAAAGGTGGCTTGGTAATTCAGTAGTCAAATGGATATAAAGCAACTTTGTAGGGTATCGTTCCTATTTCTTTCTTTCTTTTTTTTTTTTTTAATTTAGAATATTTTCCCACGGTTACATGATTCATGATCCCTACCACCCCCATTCTCTCCTCCCTCCTCCAAAAGTCAACAAGCAGTTCCACTGGGTTAGACATGTATCATTGTTCAAAACCTATTTCCGTGTTCATATTAGCAATAGAGTGATCTTTTAATGCCAAAACCCCAATCACATGCCCATCAAACCTTCTGATCAATCATATGTTTTTCATCTGTGTTTCTGCTCCCACAGTTCTTTCTCTGGATGTGGATAGTGTTCTTTCTCATAAGTTCCTCAGAATTGTCCTGGGTCATTGCATTGTTGCCAGTAGAGAAGTCCATTACATTTAATTATGCCAGAGTGTATCAGTCTCTGTGTACAATGTTCTCCTGGTTCTGCTCCTTTCACTTTGCATCACTTCCTGGAGGTCTTTCCAGTTCACATGGAATTTCTACAGTTCATTATTCCTTTGAGCACAATAGTATTCCATCACCAACAGATGCCACAATTTGTTCAGCCATTCCCCAAATGAAGGACATTCTCTCATTTTCCAATTTTTTGCCACCACAAAGACCACAGCTATAAATATTTTTGTACAAGTCTTTTTCCTTATGATCTCTTTGGGGTATAAACCCAGCAGTGGTATGGCTGGATCATAGATCAGACAGTCTTTTAAAGCCCTTTGGGCATAGTTCCAAATTGCCCTCCAGAATGGTTGAACCAATTCACAACTCCATCAGCAATGTATCAATTTCCCAATTTTGCCACATCCCCTCCAACATTTATTACTTTCCTTTGCTGTCATATTAGTCAACTTCCTAGGTGTGAGGTGGTACCTCAGAGTTGTTTTAATTTGCATTTTGTTAATCAGGAAGGATTTAGAACACTTTTTCATGTGCTTATTGATACTTTTGATTTCTTGATGTGAAAACTGCCTACTCATGTCCCTTGACCATTTGTCAATTCGAGAATGGCTTGATTTTTTGTAGATTTGACTAAGTTCCCTATGTATTTGGGAAATTAAACCTTTGTCAGAATTTTGTTATCAAAATATTTTCCCTGTTTCCTATTTTTTTAGCAGGGAGGCAGCTAAGTGCCTCAATGGGGAGGACTTGGGTTCAAATTTGGCTTCAGATACTTCCTGGCTATGTGACCCTGGGCAAGTCACTTAAACCCAATTATCTAGCCCTTAAACTGATACTTGTATTGATTCAAAGAGAGAAGGTAAGGGTTTAAAAAAAAAAACAAAGGGCAGCAAGGGGCAGGGCAAAAATCACCCCCCTCCTCACACACATACATACCCATTGACAATAGTGTTGTGTACAATGAAAAAAATCTAGAGAAGAACAACATGGAAGGAAAGAAGGAGCTTCAGGGAGCAACAATGAAGACCAATGATTATGGACTTAAGACACAATTATACCTGGTGATAGTGATACAAATTTTGAAGAGGAACTGACTCTTAGAGCCCAGCTAAATAATATACTGTCTAATTATTTCAGTAAACTCACAGGTGGAAGCTCACAAGTTAAAATTTAGGAGTGTAGATCCACAAGGTACCCTAGAACCTTGGAGCAAGAGTTACTTTCTGGTGACTCAATTCATTAAAGCAAGTGAAAGGTGGAGAAGAGCAGGAGACAAAATTTACAAAACAAAATATTTTATATGAAAATATAGGGTGAACAAATGTTGTTTTCCATTTTAATTAGAGATGTAACCACTATCATAAACTGGTGAGTGGAACCATAGGCAGCACCTGTTAGGCCACATTGATTGATCTCAGGATTCTCAGTGAGGTAGGGGATGAAAGTCTGAGTGCTGCTGAAGTTTTAAGGATAGTAGAAGAAGTTTGGAGCTATCAATGCAAGGAGAATGATACTTAATCAGGGAAGAAGAAAAATATTGGCAATGAGGGCCAAATTAGGGTGAGAAAACATGAATTTATAGTCAACTCAGATTGGTTGCAAGACTTCCTCCAGCAGATTTGGAGTGGAAGCAGAGGAAGAAGGAGGTAGAAAGAAAAGGAGAGGTGATTCATGATTGGGCCTTGGCAGGTCTTGAAAGAGCAAGCAAAACAAAAAGGGCAAAGAATTTAAAGTTAGAGGAGAGTGTGTAGTGGAACTGATGGAATGCTGTCTTCTTGAAGGCATTTTATAGCCCCAGTTCTTGGCACATAGTATGTGCTTAACAAATGCTTGCTGATTGATTGGTAATTTGATTGATTGATTGAACTGGTTAACTATAAAGTCAAGGATGGAGGTGTGAGACATTGGAGAATCCCAGGAGATTGAGAAAGTGGCAATAGTCAGGAAGAACAATAGGTTTGGAAGCAATGAAGCAGAGGGAAAATGGAAGAAATATTAGACTGAGAAAGAAGAATTTCATTATTTACGGCACATGGAATTAGAACAGTCTTGAGTGATGATAAAGGAGGTGAGCAAAAAAGAATAGAGAAGTAGGTCAGAAGAACTGAAAAGGTTGGCCAAGGCATTTACTTTTTAATTAAAAAAAAAAAGCAATGAATAACCATGATTCTAAAGAACGTGTGTGTGTGTGTGTGTGTGTGTGTGTGTGTGTGTTAAGTAAAATACCTCATCCTGAGAAATACCTCAGCCAAGAAAAAGGAGGAGCTTAGGTTTGAAAAGCCACCATGGGAAAGGGAGCAGGTTTCTGCTTCTGTCCCTGTCTCTGGGCTAGTGTTTTTCTCTGAGCTCTTACTTTATCTCTTGATTTCTGGCAACTGGGGGAGCCATGTTAATGGAGCATTTTTTCCTAAAGTTAGAAAGGCTTGTAAACACCCTTTTTTTCTACATTTTCTCTCTTTACTAATAACTGCTTATAAATCTAGTAATAAGCCTCTACATTAATTTTTATTTATAACAAATGTTAATACAGGAGCATCATTTATTTATTATCATTGGCTTCCTAGAGTTATGGTTATTCATTGGATTAATCAGAGTTCTTAAGCCTTTTAACACTATTTTTCTTTGCAATATTGTTGTCATTATGTGAATTGTTGTCCTGGACTAGGGCATTTGAAAAGGTGGCATTATGAAAAAGAAATTTCTAAAACTAAGGCCGGGAATGGGATACAGAGGAAGGACGAGAATCAGACAATGAATTCCTTGAGAGAGGAGAAAAACTGATCTAGACATCAGTATGACTGCCACATGGATCTGGGCAAAAGGCTGGGCATGGGATGGGGAGGATTTATTATTTAGATAAGGCAAGTCCCTCTCCTTAAGGAACTTCTAGTCTAAGAAAACTATATGATATAGAGGCATCTAAATGACTCAGAAAACAGAATCTCAGGTCCAAAGACAGGAGGTCTTGGTATCAAATGTGACCTTAGACACTAACTGTGTGACCCTGAGCAAATCATTTAACCTCTGTTGCCTAGCCCTTACTCCTCTTTTGCTTTGGAAACAATATCTAGTATCAGTTCTAATACAGAAGGCAAAGGTTAAAAAAAAAAAGAGTAGATGACATATACATAAATAATATAAAATCATGTGATTTTGTACTCTAGGAAGGTACAGCATGCTACTGAAATCCAAAGATAGAAAGGTCATTTTTGACCTGGAAAATTAGGAATGGCTTTCTGTAGAAAATGCAGATTAATTTGGGTATTAAATAATTATGAATAGTAATTCAACAGTGTATATTTTGCAGAGGGCAGGGTTTCTCCTGGGAGAAAAGGAGTTTTTAGTGTCTCTTAAAAGAAAGGGAAGGTCCCTTTACCCCCTCCCCCAAGGGAGTAAGTAGTCCAATATAGGCTATACCAGGGCTTTCATGAAACAAAAAATATTCTGATTCTTACTGATTATCTGGCTTTCTTTAATGTACCATTTGTAGATCTCAATAAATATAGGCATATTTTGTTTAGGGGCATATAGGAGGAAGTAGGGAGCAGCTAACTACCTATCCTATAATCAGGAACATTCTTCTTCCTGTGTTCAAATCTGGTTTTAGGCATTTGTAGTAGCTAAGTGATGCTGGCCAAGTCATGTAACTTTGTTTGCCTCAGTTTGCTCATCTATCAAATGAACTGGAGAAAGAAATGGCAAACCACTCCAATGTCTTTGCCAAGAAAATCCCATATGAGGTCACAAAGAATCAACATAACTGAGAAAAGGAGGAAAGAGGGAGAGAGAAGAAAGAGAGAGGAGAGAAGGGCAAAGGAAGGGAAGGGGAGAGAAAGGAAAGAGGAGGGGAATAAATAGAAGTGAGAAGAAATCAGGAAATAAAGAGAAGAGGAAAGGGATGATGGGAAGGGATATAGAAGGGGAGAAAGGGATAGAGAGGCAAATAGAAGAAAGGGGAGAGATCTAGCAACAGACCTGGGCTGCCTTGTTTGGATTAATTTAAAGCAAGTTTGTGACCAGTACAGGTGGGCAGCCTATTGATGATCCATATAAACCAGTATCATTTTACCCAATAATGCAATTTTCAGTTACTGTCCTTCACCCCAACTTCAGCCTAAAAACAAACAAACAAACAAACAAATAAATAATTAATTAAATAAATAAATGAATGGATGGATGGATGGACGAATAAATAAATAAATAAACAAACAAACAAACAAACAAACAAACAAACAAATAAAAGGGAAGGGAGTGCAGCTGGGTAGCTCAGTGGATTGAGAGCCAGGCCTAGAGACAGGAGGTCCTGGGTTCAAATCTGATCTCAGACACTTCCCAGCTGTGTGACCCTGGGCAAGTCACTTAACCTCCATTGCCTACCCTTACCATTCTTCTGCCTTGGAGCCAATACATAGTATTGACTCTAAGATGGAAGATAAGGGTTTAAAAAAAAAAAAAAGAAAGAAAGGGAGGAAGGAGAACTGTGAGAGATGAGGAAGGCATAAGAGACTTATGCTTCTCTTCAGTCCCTGGTACCACATACAAAACATGACCTTACCAAGTTTGGTTGCAGGAACCTCTGCATTTCTTCTTCAAATTCAAGTCATCATTAGGAAACAGGTGAAGTGACCTCTAAACAGAGAAGTTTATTAAGTCTGTGCATTTTTTCTTAGTCACTTATTCCAGTAGCTGGAGCACAGAGAAATAGTCCCAAAGAACAGATTTTCTTAACTTGGCCACTTTGCCTAATTCTGTTTCTAATTTTTTGTTTTGTTCTGTTTTTTTGTTAATGACTGTATTTGACAGATCTAATCTATTTCACATCAACACATCTGGTTGAACCTGTCCTTAAATTTCCTGGATCACTTTGTTTACAGTTGGAGGAAATATTCTCTGAGCACAGGATTAGGATCTCAAACCACCAACCCATTGTTAGAGAGTTTTCACTAATTGAGGACATCATCACAAGCCATTTCAAAACATATCCAAGGGCAAAATTACTAAGAACTTTGGGCTATTTTTAAAAAGCTACCTTATAGGTTGGTAGAAACCCACTACTCAGAAAACTCCAATAGTGGCTACGTCCAGTGTGGTATGGCAGTGCTCTTACTAGCACTCTAACCCTAGAGAGCCTGAAATGATCATCCCTGAAAGGTAGAATTCCATAGGAATCTAGGAGAACCTATGCAAGACCAAGCAGGGCTGATCACCCCACCCAAAGAATATCATGAGCAGAGCTTGACCCTGGGTATGAAGGCTCAGTTCCAGAACTAAAGCTGGAGATGTGAGTAAACCAAAGAAGATACTGACCAGTGTTTTAAAAAAAAAATAAATCATTTCTTAGATATGCCTCCAAACTCTGCCTTTAAGAAGAAAGTAACCTGCCCCTCCCAGAGAGTAAGGCTGGATATATGAACATTAACAAACATTTGTTAAATAGTTATGATGCACTGAGCACTGTGCATAGTAGAGACCTGAGAACACAAAGAAAGACAAAACCAGTCCTTAAGAATCTCAGGATCTAATGGTGGGAACAGTGTGCAAAGGACTATCAACAGGCAGTATGTTAACCACTCTCAGAGGGAAGGCACTGAGAGTCATCTGCATAAAGATGAGAGTTCAATTCATGGGAGCTAATGAGGTTAGGGAGGGAGAGAATACGGAGAGAAAAGACAGCATGACTCCTTGTATTACCTTAACCTTGTCACTCTTCTTTTCATGGAGGATTAGGGAAATCTAGAATTTTCTGATGCATTTTTTAATTTCCAGATTTCATATGACAGGTTTCTTTTTTTCTTACCTTTAATTGAGTGCTATGACATTCAAGTTTCTGATTACACCTATCAGCCTGGTGGTCCAGTGACTAGAGTACCAGGTCTGGGGTCAGGAAGCCCTGTGTTCCATTTGATCCTCAGATGCTTACTGACTTGGGCAAATTACTTAACCTCTGATTACTTCAGTTTCTTCGATGAGAACTTCAATGAAACTGGAGATAATAATAACATCTAATTCATATGTTGTTTGTGAGGATCAAAAGTGCTTAACATAGTACTAGTTATTAGTATTATTATTAGCAAATTATTATATTGATATCATGTTCCAGTGCTTTTTTGCAGATCTGATAAATCTTTCTCCCAAAAGATATTAATTAGGCTATAACTGTGTTTGTTACTAGTCCTCAGGAGTTCATTCTTTGATAAGAGCATCACTTTTCTTTCTAAAATTTTCACCATGGCAATGGTCACAGCATGTATTGTTGCATTCAAGCCTTGAAATGTTTTTATATTTTCTGTTAAATATTGTAGGAGAACTTGCTCAATCATGATGGTTACAGCGTGTTCTAGTTTTTAAATTATTCTGTTTTGGAATAATTGATCTACTGGTAGAATTAATGACCTCAACATAAAAAACAGTTGTTTAAAATCCCAACTGATGTTTATCAGTCTCCTCTTTAAAATAATTTGAGATATGAGTATTTTTTGTTACATGTTTTTATTGTGAAATTTATTATAGAATTAGCATTGAGTGAAAGTTTTCCATAGCCTCAGTTCCTTCAACTTTTTCTTTGTATTTTAGTAACTCCTTAATTTCAACTAATTTAGATTAAAGGTAAAATTAGTTTTTATAATCATTCTATATGGGCAGTATGTTAACATATGACTTGTTTACAAAAGCCAGTATGACCCTGTTGAACAAGAGTGGTAATACCTGTTTCCATATTATTATGATATAGTGTAGAAAGGAATTCATGTCATTAACTTATGTGCTCTTATGGTTTGCCCATTTCAGCATCTGGCATCTGGTATATTGTCTTCTTGGAGTACCAGAAAATGAAGGAATTCTACTGTCTCTGATAGCTTCCTTTTCAGGCTGATTGTTATGAAGGTTTTGATTAGGGCTAACTTGCATCCTTCATTGGCTCTTTGTATTTTTTTTTAACCCTTACCTTCTATCTTAGAATCAAAACTATGTATTGGTTCCAAAGCAGAAGAGGGGTAGGGGCTAGGCAATGGGGGTTAAGTAACTTATCCAGGGTCATGAAGCTAGGAATTAAAATCTGAGGCTAAGATTCAAACCCAGGACCTCTAATCTCCAGGCCTGATTCTCCATTCACTGAGACACCTACATACCCCCAACTCTATGTATTTTTCTAATCATCTGATGTTCAAAAGACCTTCATCACCTTTCTCTCCTTCCCTACCACCTTTACACACACACGTACAGTATGATACAATAACTTGCTATTTCATAAACAAGAAATTCCATCTCCCACATCAGTGAATTTTCATTGGCTCTCTCCCAATGTTGGAATGTTCTCCCTCCTTTCTACCTCCTGGCTTCCCTGGTTTTCTTCCAGCCCAAGATAATATCCTGTCTTCTATAGGAAGCTTTCCCAGTCCCCTTTGATTCTGGTGTTTTTTCTCTGATGATTAATTCCAATTTATTCTGTTTATGATTTATTTCTACATAGTTGTTTGCTTATGGTCTACCCTATTAGACTGTGAGCTTATGAGCAGGCTTTGTCTTTTTCCTTTCTTTGCATTCTAGTGCTTAGTACAGTACCAGTCTTAGGAGGCACTTAATAAAGGCTTATTGACTGATGAGCTGATCTTTAAGAAGCCTTTCTTGTGCAATTCTGAGAGACTTATGAGAAAGAACAGTATCCACATTTAGAGAAAGAACCGTGGGAGTAGAAACAGAAGAAAAACAACTGCTTGATCACATGGGTTGATGGGGATATGATTGGGGACGGAGACTCTAAACGATCACCCTAGTGCAAATATCAATAATATGGAAATAGATCTAGATCAATGACACATGTAAAACCCAGTGGAATTGCACATCGGCTATGGGAGGGAGAGGGACAGGGAGGGACGGGGAGGGAAAGAACATGAATCTTGTAACCATGGGAAAATATTCTAAGTTAATTAATTAAATACAAGTTTCTAAATTTTAAAAAAAAAAAGTCTTTCCTGGACTTCTTTATTCTTAATGCCTCCCTTCTAAGCTTACCCCCAATATATCCCATCTCTATTTTGTTTGTACCTAGTGACTTGTATATTATCATCCCCATCAGACTAGGATTGCCTTCAGAGCAGGATTAGCTTTTTTTTTTATCTTCCTTTATATTTTTAGTGCTTAGCACTGTGTCTGGCACATAGTAGTCATTTAATAAATGTAATTTAACTAACTTATTGACTGTGAATCCCATTCTTTATGCACTGTAACACCTGGTCACACCTAGGTGATGACATGTGTCTCCCATGCACCTACCCAATTTCAATTTCCTGTTAGTTTTTCTTTCTATGTAACTTGTGTAAGAGTTGTTCTGAGTATTTGATATGATTATATTCTCTTTAAATGCTGTTTTTCTGTTGGATGGATACAGATCAAAGCATACTCTCTTTCACATCAGTGTATTTATGGTTTTATTTGGGGGACCTTGGTTTATATGAGTGTGCTTTTACAACAATGACCAATATGGAAGTGAGTTTTGCATGATAATAAAAATAAATTAAAAAATTTAAATGTTGTTCTTAAATTTTTATAAATTAGTGTTATATCCAGGTGATTATGGGCAGCAGTTTAGTCTGTGATAATTGTCCAGTTCCAGGACAATTATTGTTTGATTTCTCTAGGATATTTTAAAGTCAATGTTTGTAGTACAAGATTTGTTATCTTTCAGTTTATTATAATAATAATAATAAATAGCATGTACTTATATAATGCCTTAAGCCTTCCAAAGTACTTTAGGAATATTATCTAGTTTTTTCCTTACAAAAACCCTAGTAGGTAGATGCTATTATTATTATCCCTACTTAACAGCTATGGAAACTGGGGCAGAGAGAGGTTAAGGGACTTGTCTGGGTTACACAGTTAATGAGTATCTGAAGCTGCAATTGAATCAGGTCTTTCTAACCCCAGATCCAGGGCTTTATCCACTATGCTACCAATTATACCCATTCTGATATATAGTTCTTGCCACTAGGTCATGTTTTGCTGGGTATCTGGCAAGTGCTAAATTTTTACAGCCTGCTGTGCTGTTACATAATTTCTAGTGTCTCCTTGCATAATTATAATGGATCATTATGTGTTGTTTCTTTAAGGATAATCCTTCTATAATTTCTGGTTATCATGACCTGGTCCTGAATTGCCATCATAAATCTGTCCATTTCATTCATTTAATTCTTCTTTCTTAACCTATTGAAGACTAAATTCATAGAAAGATTTTTTTCCATTCTTGTATTGTACTCATTTCATAGTATATATGTGGTGGTAATAAATTTTTAGTTACATCCAACAAATCCAATGGTATGCCCTTATTATCCACCTGTATAACTGCTTAATGAAATGATATATGCTTGTTCCAAAAGTGTATCTGTATGACTGTTAATCACAAGTTCTCAGAATGTCTATCAGTCTTCCCTGTTTAGGGCAAGGAGGCATTCATATTTCTACCATCTGGTGAAGGGCCAAGTGTTTCATAAATACTGTATGGGTTTTGTTATAATACTTTCCAAATTTGTTATTGTTTATTTTAAAATTCTGAAAATTTACATTAAGACTTATATTGCAGGTGAAATGCTAGGGTAAAGCCAAGATGGTGTATTAGGGGCAGTAACTTAACCAAAGTCTCCCAACATTCTCCTCTAAAACAACCTTAAAATAACAATTCAAATCAAGTTTTGGAATGGTAAAACCAACAAAAGTTCAAGGTGAGACCAACTTTAGTAGATGACAAGAGAAGCTTTGAAAGCAAGATGGAGGGTCTGGTAGAGGCTTGCCTTCCAGAGTCCACATGCAAGATAGTGGCAGAAACAGCAGTAGCTTTGGAGCTCTCAGACCAGAGATGACACAGGAGTCAGATAAGTGGTCAGAAAGAGATTACAAGGGCCATTTGCAGGAACTGGGTGTGACTGGTACTGATTGGCAGCTCTATTGCCCATATGCCATTCTGGGCTGCAGTTTCCCGGGGCAGAAAAGAATGCTGCTAGTTGATCGCAAGGGAGTAGGTATGAAAGAAAATTATTAAAACAGAATTAATAGCTTGGTAAAAAGAGGCACAAAAATCCATTGAAGAGAACATAAAAAACAGAACTGACCAAATGGAAAAAAAAAGTTATAAAAATTCACTGATGAAAAGAACTAAAAAAAGCAGAATTGGTCAAATGGGTTAAGAAGTACAAAATCTTGCTGAAGAAAATAATTTCTTAAAAATTAGAATTGGGGGGGGGCAGCTGGGTAGCTCAGTGTATTGAGAGCCAAGCCTACAGACAGGAGGTCCTAGGTTCAAATCTGGTCTCAGACATTTCCCAGCTGTGTGACCCTGGGCAAGTCACTTGACCCCCATTGCCTACCCTTACCACTCTTCTGCCATGGAGCCAATACACAGTATTGACTCCAAGATGGAAGGTAAGGGTTTAAAAAAATAATTAGAATTAGGCATGTGGAACCAACTCCATGAGACATCAAGAAACAATAACACAAAGTCACAAGAATGAATAACTAGAAGATGGAAGTATCTTATCAGGGAAAAAAAACTGATCCAGAAAATAGACTGAGAAAGATAATTCAAGAATTATTGGCATATTAAAAACCATGATAAAATAAAAGGCCTTTATATCATATTTCTAGAAAATTATTAGGGAAAACATCCATGGTATCCTACATCTAGAGGATAAAGTAGAAACTGTAAGAATCCACTGATTACCTCCTGAAAGAGGTCCCAAATGAAAAATCCAAGGAATAGTATAGCCACATTCCAGAGCCACTAGGTCAAAGAGAAAATACAGTTATCCCTTCCACATTCTGACTTTCCCCTTTGCAGTTTCAGGATAATGTAAGTCAACATAAGAAATTAAATGGGAGTTTTGCAGAAGCTACAGATGACATGTGAAGGACAGAAGATAACATAGAAAAAGGTTAGCATCTCAGAAATGGCATATTTAATCCAAAATTTACCATAAAGTATTGTAAACAGTTTATAAAAGAAAAGGATGGTGGTAAAAAGAAGCTGCAGAGCTTATAGACCCCATAATTGAGTTGGGGAAAACTGAAGAGATCAGGTCAAAATGACAAAGTAAGAAACAGCCAAACAGTCAAGGCCTGCCAGCCACACTCTAAATGATTACAGAAGAATGAAAATGCCTCAAAATAAATACCAGAGTGGCACAACCAACAGAAGAAGGGACGAAGCAGTGCCCTGCGTCAGAACAAAGTGGAGAGACAGAAAAAAAGACTCATTTCACTGGGGTACCAGGAAAGATCTCTGAACAAACCTCAAAGGAATTCAGATGCAATGCAGCATAAATGGCAAGAGAAAGAGCACAGCAGACTCATTCCAGTCTCAGCAGCAGAAAAGCAAAAACAATACAATACAAAACAAGGAGCAATCTCAGTGGGATTAGACAGATCCCAGTTTGAACCATCTGAACTAAACAGCTGCAAACCTCCACAAAGCAGACCAACCAGTCTGCCTCTGCAGAGTGCTCAATCTGAGACCAAGACAACTGAGTTGATCCCAGGCACAATACAAATGCAAGGCAGTACTAAGGTAGCACCCCACACCTAGCAGATTGGCTAACATGACAGCAAGGGAGAGTAATAAATGTTGGAGAGAATGTGGCAAAATTGGGACACTAATGCATTGTTGGTGGAGTTGTGAATTGATCCAACCATTCTAGATGGCAATTTGGAATTATGTTTAAAGGGCTTTAAAAGACTATATAGCCTTTTGATCCAGCCATGCCACTGCTGGGTTTGTACCTCAAAGAGATAATAGTGAAAAAGACTTATACAAAAATATTTATAGCTGTGCTCTTTGTAGTGGCAAAAAATTGGAAAATGAGGGGATGCCTTTCAATTGGGGAATGTGAACAAATTGTGGTATCTGTTGGTGATGGAATACTATTGTGCTGAAAGGAATAATGAGCTGGAGAAATTCCATACGAACTGGAACAACCTTCAGGAATTGATGCAGAGTGAAAGAAGTAGAACCAGGAGAACATTGTACACAGAGACAGATACACTGTGGCACAATCAAATGTAATGGACTTCTCTACTAGCAGCAATGCAATGATCCAGGAAAACTCTGAGGGACTTATGAGAAAGCATGCTATCCACATTCAGAGGAAGAACTCTGGCAGTAGATCACAGAAGAAAAACAACTGCTTTATCACATGGGTTGATGAGGATATGATTGGGGATATTGACTCTAAACAATCACCCTAATGCAAATATCAATAATATGGAAATAGGTCTTGATCAATGACACATGTAAAACCCAGGGGAGTTGCTTATTGGCTAGGGGGGATGGGGAGAGGGGAGGGAAAGAAAATGAATCTTGTAACCTTGGAAAAATATTCTAAATTTATCAATTAATTAAGATTTTCCAAAAACAAACAAACAAATTCACCCCAGAAATGGAAATAAGCTTCAGCATATAGAAAAAAATCAAGGGAAAAAATAACCCCCAAGTGAGCAAAAGACAGAGAAAAAGCCTTACACTAGAAAAATATTTCAGTAAGAGATGACCAAAATAAAAGCTCAGAAAAGTACAGCAATACAAAAATGAAAACATGTGATGCTTTAAAGGAAAATGTGAAAGGATATCAAGCCCAAAATGAACCCCTGGAAGAGCTCCAAAAAAAGGATAGGAAAAAAAATAATAAGATAGAAGAAAAATTAGAAAAGAAAGTGATAGAAAAAAGCAAAACCTTAGAACATATGTAATTAGAATCTGTTACCCTAAAAATTACAATCCCCAGCAAAACTATGTTTCCCAGCACTCTACTCATTTCCTATGTGCTGACATAGATAGGATATAAATTGGGTGTAGCCCCATCTCTTGCTTTGATGGAGTGGGGATATTTGAGTAGATAGAAAAACTTGGTCACGTGGTTCTGTTTTGTCAGGTAATAAACTTTATAAAAATAATACTTAAAGTATTGGACATTAATTAAAATCCTACAAACAAAAAATTATTGAAGAAAGCAGTTTTCTAAGAAAAAGAAATACAGTAAACAGGAAAATAACTCCCTAAGAAAGTACAAAGCTCCAAAGAAGAAAACAGCTTCATAAAAATTAGAATTGGACAAATGGAAGCTAACAACTTTATGCGACAGCAGGAAACAATTAAAATAAATTCAAAAGAATAAAAAACATAGGAAAAATATGAAATCACTCACTAGAAAAATACTAGACCTAGAAAACAGATCCAGGGGAGAGAATCTAAGAATCATTGGATTACCTGAAAGCCATGATAAAAAAAGAAGAACCTGGGCACCATACTGAAAGAAATTATCAGGGAAAAGTGCACTGATATTCTTGAATAAAAGGAGGAAATAGAAATGGAAAGAATCTGCCAATCGAACTGTGATAATTAGATTAAGTCTACACTGCCCATCTTTAGATTTAATCACCAAAGGTGAGAACACCTCTAATTCTGGAAGGTCCATAACCCACATGTGTTAGAGTGGGTGACAATCAGAATTAGCTGACTGCCCACTAGGCAGTACTATGAGAATCGTCTATTGTGATTGGACATGCAAATTAGGAGGGAGGCACATGAAGTCACATAAGTGATCCCTTTAAAAGGAGAAGGTCCTCAGTCAACTGAGGTCTTCAGTAGAAGAGTGCATCTGGTGACGGATCTTTTCTGGTTCATGGAGGAGTGTTGGAATGCTGAGACCCTGGTGAGACTGCTTTAAATATCTTCTTTGAATTCCACGTGGTGAGTTTAAAGACTGGCTGAATCTTCCTGAACTTCTCTTAAGAAATTTCTTTTAGTAGACTTTGTGAACGAAGTTTGCTCCATTCACCTCCGGGTCTCTGGTCCTCTAACTCTCAGCTGAGGGTTAAGAACTACCTGGATTAATTAGAGGATTGTAATAAATTACCTACTGGGTTAGATTCTTATTTCCTTATTTTCCTATCTCTCTTCTTAATTGTAAATAAACTTCCATAAAAAGTCAATTTTGACTTGAGATTATTCTTTTTATTTTTTTTATGTTTTTATTTTTTAAACCCTTAACTTCTGTGTATTGACTTATAGGTGGAAGAGTGGTAAGGGTAGGCACTGGGGGTCAAGTGACTTGCCCAGGGTCACACAGTTGGGAAGTGTCTGAGGCTGGATTTGAACCTAGGACCTCCCATCTCTAGGCCTGGCTCTCAATCCACTGAGCTACCCAGCTGCCCCTTGAGATTATTCTTAATTGAGGATTGATAATAGTTCAATCCTCTGGCGACCATCTTTTAATATATTGAACCCCCAAAAACCCCTTTTTCCCCCTTACAGAACATAAATCATATATTTAAAAATCCCAAGACTATTATAGCCAAATTCTAGAACTCCCAAGCCAAGGAGAAAATACGATAAATAGACAAGAAAAAAATGAAATATTGTGTAACCACAGTCAATATTACATAGGACTTAGTAGCTTCTACACTGAAGGATCAAAAAAGCATGGAATATGATATTCCTTAAGGCAAAGGATCTAGACCTACAACCAAAAATCACCTACCTAACAAAACTGAGCATAATACTCCAAGGGAACAAATGGATGTTTTATGAAATACAGTGATACCTCAGGCTTTCACTGATAGCCTGGAAACAATCCACAAAATCCGAAACTGATGAAAACCGAGGCAATTATTTCCAATTGAATCAATGTAAATCCAGCTAATTCATTCTAGAAACTCCAAAATATATACCAAAAACACATTTTATAGAAAATAAACATAGCGTTTAATACTAAAAACAATAAGAAATTAGTATAAAATGACTATAAAAGATTAATGTAAAGAATAAATGAGTGGAACCCAAGCCATCATGATATACTTTGCTGCTGCCCACCTTTTAGCTATCCTTGGCAGCAATGAATTCCCCAACTCCAAAGACTGTCAACTAGTTTATAGATAATAGATCAATAGGGTCTCCAATCCCCAATCCTTGTCCTTATTATCCTTTCCCTGAGTATAGATAAAGAGTGTTCAACAACAAGTACCTTCCTGAGTGGTTTATATCACAGTCCTTGGGAAGGGAGTCAAATGCAGTCAGATCCTAAAGGCCATCCAAAGCAAATCAATAGCCCAATACTAATGTATCCAACCCCAGGTCGGACCTGGAAAGGTTACCCATCTATCTAACCTCTTGAGGGTCCTTCTTGAGCAACTGTTGGAGAGAAAGGGATAGATTACAGCAGCATTCAAGGATGATCAGAGTTGGTGTTCCTCCATCATCTGCAGTTGAGGAAAGTACAGATAGATACATCAACATCATTGTGCATCTATACATCTCCTTTGGACCCCTTTTATTTATAACAGCAGCAATGACTCTCCCAACTCCAAATACCTGAAGAAGATCCTAGACAGCATCAGCATGGTGGGAGAAGCTCAAGGTCATTTGGCAAGTTCAGCAACAAAAACATTGAAGACTTGATCATGCAGGGGAGCAATGAGCTAGCCTCTATGGTGGGGAGGGGGCCTTTTGCCATCGGGGCCTCTTGCCATTAGAAGAGTCCAATGACAAAGTGAAATAAGCAGAACCAGGAGAATATTGTACACAGTAACAACAATAGCATATGATGATCTACTGTGAATAGCAACTGTTATCAACAAGGCAAGGTTTCAGAACTCCAAGAGACTCATGACAAAAAAAAGGAAATACACCACCATAAAAGGAACAAATAAAGTCTAAATGCAAATTGAAATATACCATTTTTTATTTTCTCCATGGGCTTTTCTCTACTGTAGACAATGTGTGTCTTCTTTTATAACCTAATGAAGATGGAAATATGTATTGTATAATTATATATATATCATATTGCCTACCTTCTTGGGGTGGGGAGAGAGAAAGAGAGAATGGATTACAAAATGTCAGAAATGGGGGCAGCTGGGTAGCTCAGTGGATTGAGAGTCAGGCCTAAAGATGGGAGGTCCTAGGTTCAAATCTGGCCTCAGATACTTCCCAGCTTTGTGACCCTGGGCAAGTCACTTAACCCCCATTGCCTACCCTTACCACTCTTTTGCCATGGAGCCAATACACAGTATTGACTCTAAGATGGAAGGTAAGGGTTTTTAAAAAAAAGCCAGAAAGCAAATATTTTTAAAAACTGCATATGGAAGGTAGCTGGGTAGCTCAGTGGAGTGAGAGTCAGGCCTAGAGACAGGAGGTCCTAGGTTCAAACCCGGCCTCATCCACTTCCCAGCTGTGTGACCCTGGGCAAGTCACTTGACCCCCATTGCCCACCCTTACCAATCTTCCACCTATGAGACAATACACCGAAGTACAAGGGTTTAAAAAAAAAAACTACATATGGAAACAATAAAAATTTATTATTTAAGAAAAAGAAAAAAACTCAGATTTCTTGTCTGATATGAAAGGAGGCCCAAAAAATTTTATGCAGATTTTCCAGATTGCAGAGGTACCTCACCCCTCATCCCAAAAATGTGAAAGTGATATCTATACTTCAAGCAGTCAGGGAAAAAAAAAATTCAAATATCCTAAAGTCAGGGTAAGAATCCCACAATATTTGATGATCTCCACATTAGAAGAAGGGTTTGGAATATGATATTCCAGAAGGCAAAAGAGCTGGGATTACAACCAAAAATAACCTATGTAGCAAACCTGAGTGTCATTCTTCAGGGTAAAAATGGATATTTAATGAAATAGAGAATTTTCAAGCATTCTTGATGAAAAGACCAGAACTGAATAGAATATCTGACATTCAAACAGAAGGTTCAAGAGAAGCACAAAAAGGTAAATGTGGAAAAGTGAACATAAGGCCTCAAAAAACTTTTATTAGGGCAGATCAAGAGAGGCAGTGGTTAGAAACAAAACAAAATAGACTTTTAGAAGAGACAGGATAAAAAGAGAAATGGAGGAAGAAACGGAAAAAAAATGCAACAGAGGGGAAAAGTAGTAAGCATAACTGTGAATGAGATGAATTCACCTCTAAAATGGAAGCAGATAGCAGAATGAATTAGGAACAGGAATCCAATAATATGTTGTTTAGAAGAGAAACACTTGAAACAGAAAGACACACCCAGAGTTAAAATAAAAGACTAGTGCAGAATCTAATGCGGTTCAGTTGAAGTAAAAAAAAAAAAAAAGGTAGGAGTAACAATCTTGATTTAAGACAAAGCAAAAGCAAAAATAGATCTAATTAAATGAGATAATCAGGAACCTGATATTATGCTAAAAGATAGCATAAACAATGAAATACTATCGAAGTTTTTATAGTAATTTTCTCTGATAAAAGCTTCATTTTACAAGTGTATAGAGCATAGAAATGAGTCAAATTTACAAAAATAAGAATCATTCCCCAATAGATAAGTGGTCAAAGGATATAAACAGAAAGATTTCAGAAGGAATCGAAGCTATCTATAGTTATATTTTAAAATGCTCTAAATTACTATTGATTAGAGAAATGCGAATTAAAACAACTCTGAGGTACCACCTCACATCTATCAGAAATGGCAAATGCTAGAGGGGATGAAGGAAAAAAAAGCTACACTAATGAACTGCTGAGGGAGTAGCAAAATGGTCCAACCCATTTGGAGAACAATTTGGAACTATGCCTAAAGGACAGAACTGTTTTGATCCAGCAATATCACTACTAGATCTATATACCAAAGAGATCAAAGGAAAAGGTACTATTTGTACAAAAATATTTATAGCAGCACTTTTTGTGATAGCAAAGAACTGGAAATGGAAAAGATGCTCATTAATTAGAGAATGACTGAATAAATCATGGCATATGATTGTGGTAGAGCACTATTATGTTGTTGAAAATTATGAAGGGGGGTGATTTCAGTAAAATGCAAAGAATTATATGGACTGAGGCAAAATGAAGTGAGAACTTTAACTGCACAGTAAATAGCAATGTTTTGATGTTAATAAACTGCAAGCAACTTGGCTATTCTGATCAATACAATGATTCACCATAATTCCAAAGAATGAAAAAATGTTATCTACTTCTAGAGAGAGAAATATAATTTTCTTGCTTTATTTTTCTTGCTTATGGCTGATATGTAAATGTATTTTGCTTGATTTTGCATGTATAATTGATATCCCACTTCATTCTCTGGATGAGGGAAGGTTTGGGAGAGAGAGAAAGAATTTGGAACTCCAATTTTAAAAGAAAATTATGCTAAAATAAATAATAAGTTAAGAAATGAAATAAAGACATTAGGATCCTGAAAAAAAAATACATCACATTGATATTAATTGTTTTAAAAGTGTTCTTCCTAGGCAGCCACCACTTTCTCTTTAATATTTTTATTTGATATTTCTTACTAGGATACCAAGATATTTTAACAGTTAATAGTCAATAAATATTTATTAATAACTATGTGCCAGGCATTATGTTAGTAGTGGCATTAGAGATACCAGTATAAAAAAGAAAAATAATCCTTACCCTCATGGAGTTTATAATCTAGTGGAGGAACACAATACACAAAACAAAGCTAAAGAATTGGGTAGGGGCAAGAGGATAAGACTGGGTATATGTGAGGAGAAGCTTGATGGAAAAGACAGAGAAGTAAAAAATGAGTGTAGCCCATGGGAAAAGAGAAGATGTCTGTGGAGATGTCTGCCCTGTCCCCTCTCCTTAAATGGAGAAGTTTATGCATTATCCTCCAATTTGAGGAGCAGAGGAGTGATGAAGTTTGAGTGACAAGTCTGACTGGTTTTTATAAGATGATGGTATTTGGCAAAGAGAAGTTTACTAGTGGTATAGTGGAGAAGCCAAAAAAGTCCAAAATGAGTGAAGTCAGATGGAATATGAGGGGACATCTTTGTTCATTTGTTCATGGATTCAGTTGAACCTCTGTAGTCAAGCCCTCATCTACTAATATGACACTTTGTCATTTCAATAGATTTATGGGCAGGACCTTCTAATCTTCATTCCCACTACTGATTACTTTCCCTTTGATAATCTTATCGAGGCAAATGAGCTTAGTTTGGCATGATTATTACTTTAATAATAGATTTCAGAATTTTGCCAGGAATCATAGTTAAGCCTGTTGTTTGCAGAGCCCATTCTCATCTCTTTTTTGGAAATCAGAGCATTTACCTTTCTCTAATCCAATGACAATTCTCTCATTTCTCTATCATCTTTTAAAATTACCTTTCCCAGTCTTCATGATCTTTTAAAAACATTGACAGGGCCCCAGCAATTACGTTTGCTAGTTCTTTTGCTTCCAGATTATATAATTCATCTGGGTCTATTGACTTTAACTCGTCAAAGGAAAGTGAGTATTTTCTTATCCTTACTTATCTTAGATATCCCTCCTGATTAACCATTTCTGTTCTATACTTTTGAGTCCACAAATTGTTCTCTTTGCCAGAGCTAGCTGACTTTTCTTTCTCTCTCATCCATTATTATCATCTGAATGATTTCTGGCCTATTTCTTCTTTGATCTTTTCTTCTTTGATTATTCTTTTCTACCAACACAACCAATTTTATTGTTGTTCATTTGTTTTAGTCATATCCAGCTCTTTGTGACCCCATATGAAATTTTCTTGGCAAAGATGGTTTGCTTTTTTTATAGACAGATTTGTTCCTTTTACAACTCATTTTTATAGATGAGGGAACTGAGGCAAACAGGGTTAAGGAACTTTCCCCAGAGTCACACAGTTAATAAGTATGTGAAGTCAGATGGACTCAGATCTTCCTGACTGAAGGTCCAGTGCTCTATCCATTGTACCACCTAGCAGTCCAACAATACTGTGGGATCCATATTTCTGAGAAGGGTTCAAGCTGCATCACAGAATTCCATAGTGCCCCTGAGGGGCACATAACTGACAAAAAAAAACAAACCAAAAACCTATTTGTTGTATTTGGTTTTCTTTACCAGTCTCAGTTTTTTGGGACTTGGGTGTTGTACGTGTGGAATTGGGGTAAATCAAGGATCACTAAGCACTCCTCTTGGAAGGGACTGGAAGCTTACCCCATGGAACTCTGAGAGACTTGTTACTTCCAGAAAACTCATTTGCAATATCACTTTCCCTTTCCTCTTAGAGGGGTTATTTTCTTGCATTACTAAAGATCCCTTTTCTAATCTTTCCTTCCTCTTCCCATATGTACAGATCTATTTTATTTTATCTATTTCTGTAGCAGTTTGTGTTTTGGATTGATCAGAACATCCAACTGATTTTATCTCTTTAAGTTTTGTGCATTCATTGGTCAATAATTGCTTTTGTGGTGAAGTTTCTGTCATTGTATTTTGATTTTGCATGTCCATGGATTCTTTTTCTGTAAGTGTGGAATTGGGGTAAATCAAGGATCACTAAGCACTCATCTTGGAAGGGACTCTGAGAGACTTCCATTTGGGAGGGGCCAACAGCAAGAGGAGTTTGGAGGGAAATTCTGAAGATTCTAAACTGCCAATGGTCAACTGCCAGAGACTCCTGAGAAGTCATTCAAGTCTCCGGTGGGCTTGGGGTGGATGGTTGTGGGTGGCTGGGAGGTTCTGGACAGGAATTTAGCTTTTCTGAACCCCAAATTCAGGGGCAATCTGGTGATTTCAACAGCAAAACCTTTCTGCTGACTTCATTACAAACAAAGGAGAAACTGAAAGAGTTGTGCTCCATATTTGGAGTTAGTACCCGGACTACAGAGGCAGCGGGCACTTGGGGGACCCTTCCTTGATCCCTCTTATACCGCTTCCTTGTAGTTATTCCTCTGTTTGTTAGACAGTTTAAGGAGAGGATATTGTGAGGGGAGGGAGAGGCAGTTTCTGAGTCCAAACTACGGAAGAAACCAGAACTGCTCTCTTGTTGTGGGGTTCATAGTTGATAGAGAAGTTATCCTGTTTCCCTCCTACCTCTAAATCCACAATTAACCCTTACCCTGCTATCCTGAATTCCCTCATCTTTATAATAAATATCAGTTTATGAGTGGTAGTTTGGGGCTGGTACTTTGAGGGGAGGAAGACTGACCTTGTGGCTGAGAGAAGACATATACCAAACCCCATCTCTAAGGGCAAAGTGACTAGAACTGAGAAGTGGGGAGGCTTGTCTCCATAGTGCTGGCTCTGAGGGTGGGATCCAACCCACTAGGGTCACAACCTATCCACAACACCTCCCTTCAACACCCTCCACTATAGCTTTGCCAGTTGGGGAACCTTTTTGAGTTTATTCTTTCATAGGTCTTCCCTGGGGTGTGGGTGAGTGATAACTGCTCTGGCCCATTGAAAGCTAACAAGAGGGGATTCACCCATTTCCCATCAATACTCACCCACACACAGTGTCCTATCATTTTTGCAGGACTATTCCCAACTACTTGTTCTAGTTTACATCTCTACTTTTCTTCTTAAAATTTATTTTGGTTAACGAATTACATATCCATGCTTATCTCTTTATGTAACTTTCCATTTGTTCCTAATCAGAATGATTTCCCTTTGTATATATGGAATTTCATTTTTGAGACAATGCTGATTAGAGTGCTGAACACAATTGTAGTCAGGAAGTCCAGGATTGGATCCTACCTGAGACCAGTCATTCAACTTCCCTGAACTTCAGTTTCTTTTTCTGTAAAATGAAGATGATAATACTTATTGTACTTAATAAGCTTGTTGTGAGGCTCAAATGAGAAAAAATTATGTAAAACATTTTTTGCAAACTCAATTTTTTTTTTATACTTTTCCCTCAGGTTGACTTCCCCTGTAGAATTTTGGCAGTGGAATACTGCCTTATCCTTTTTTTTTTTTTTTTTTTTTTAAACCCATACCTTCCATCTTGGAATCAATACTGTATATTGGCTTCAAGGCAGAAGACTGGTAAGGGTAGACAATGGGGGTCAAGTGACTTGCCCAGGGTCACACAGCTGGGAAGTGTCTGAGGCCAGATTGGAACCTAGGATTTCCTATCTCTAGGCCTGGCTCTCAATCCACTGAGTTACACCTTATCCTTTTTCTAAACCCATTGAAATATATTTTCTCAAAATCTAAGGTGGATCTCAGACTGTGCCTGGTTTTCTTCTTTCTCTTTTCACAATCACAAAATCTACTTTAAATATTCCTTTCATTTCCCCTCCTGCAACCGTTTCCTCCTTTTTGGTGAGAATCAGATACAGAAGAATGATTCTCCTTGCTCTTTCCTCCACCTTTTTGAAAGATGAGATTATTATTGTCAAGACAAGAAATTATTGCTGCTCTGTTTTGTGTAAAAAGAGTTTCAAGAGATGTTCAGATGATTAAAATCCCCCATGATTCTACATCATTACCTCTCTGTCTTTGTCTGTCTTTCTGGCTCTATTTCTCTATTTCTCTGTCTCTGTATCTCTATTTCCTACAGGCAGGAATTTAAAAATAAACTATTCCTTATTACTATTTAAGAGCTATACTCTAGTTCTTGGTCTCATCTCATCAAATGTTGCTGATGTCTATAAGATCCCATTTGCACCTTACCTTAAGATCTTTAGTTTAACTTGCTTTTCACACATACTTTATGCATTTGGTTATACAAATATTAGGTCATGGGTTTAATTTCTGTCTTCTTTCTAGAATTATTTCTGCCTCTGAAATCCTTTGGATGTTTGCTATTACTTTTCTTCCTTAGTTGGAGGTATTGTCTATAGTGTTAAAAATAGTATCTATTTTATATTATAAATATTATATATATTATATTTAAATATATTTTATTATATATTATATCTATATTAAAAATAGTATCTATGTCCCAAAGGCCATCATCAGTTAGTTTCTTTCTTTCTTTTTTTTTAACCCTTAACTTCTGTGTATTGGCTCC
>NC_058133.1:59058834-59164326 GCF_016433145.1 Gracilinanus agilis
TGTGTGTGTGTGTGTGTGTGTGTGTGTGTGTGTGTGTGTGTGTAAATAAGGATTTGTAATGTTTTTAAATGTTTTTGTAGCTTACTAGCATGTGACCTTAGTCAAGTCACTTCTCTATGGGCCTCAGTTTCCTCTCCTGCCAAATAAGGGAAATAGGATTGGATACTTTCCAAGGTCCCTTCCCGCCCTGTCATTCTATGCTTCTGTAAAATCCCAAAGAGAAAACAAGTGCATGATCGGGGGTGAGGGAAAGCACCTTCTCCGTGGCCCACCGGGCTTCCCCAGACCCGGAGTTGAGTAATCCTCTGGGTGGAGAAATCTACCTTTCTCTAAACTGTGCGGATCCCTAGACAACCCTGCAGCCAGAAAGGACCAGTGCTTGTCGGGGGGAGTGGGGCCCCGAAGTATGAGATTCAAAGCCGTGAAGCAGAAACCGGCCCTCTACCCAGTCCTGCTGACCCTGGCACAGCCAGCAGCTTGGGGTTCTTGCAGTGCGGATTCAAGGAAAAGAAGCTAGGGAGCTCGGAAGAGCGGTCACAACCTCCGAGATTTTCCCCGACCCCGAAACACCCCACCTGCTGCGAGCGGGTTCTCTGTTACCCACGGTCTTCCATTTCTTTGATCCAAAGGATTTCATTCGTATTTTGGTGGAAAGAGAAGCAAATCTGAAGCCAGAGGACCTGTGTCTGAATCTGACTGCTA
Source organism: Gracilinanus agilis (assembly GCF_016433145.1). Classification (NCBI taxonomy): domain Eukaryota; kingdom Metazoa; phylum Chordata; class Mammalia; order Didelphimorphia; family Didelphidae; genus Gracilinanus; species Gracilinanus agilis. The sequence continues at coordinate 59,059,537 of NC_058133.1, forward strand.
CTTTAGTGCCGCGAGAAAAGTCTTTCCCCTCCTTTGGGACTCAGTTTCCTAACCTGTAAAATTAAAGGGTTGTACTAATTGTTTCCTTGCGGCTCAGATGCGCCATGATTCTGTGACTCTCAAAGACGTATTACAGCTGCAAAACCCAGGGGGATTTAAGCCAACACCAAACAAACAAAAAAACTTTTCTCTGGCTTCTTCCTCACATTTTTCCCCCCTTCCCTCTTGGGACAGAATCTTTCTCAGCTTTAGGCCTGCATGAACAGAGTTAACCTACACTGCTCCCCTTCTGAAATAAATCCTTTCTTCTATGGGGTTTTTCATTGAAAAAGAGTTCTCGGGTCGGTTTTATATTATATATATACATATATGCATATACAGGTGCATAATTATCTTTATATTGCAGCCTTCGAGGATCAGGTAAGCGCTAGGCTTAGACTGAACAGTGGCACAATTATCCACACATGCAAACATACATACATACATACATAATCCAGCATCTGACTCAATTATCCAAGGAATTGCCTTAATTAGCCACTAATGTTGTTGAGGATTCAGTGAACCCCGGAGTTCAGAGTCCTTCCTCCTCTCAGGACAGAAATTTTCTAAAGGAACAATTGGTCTGAGCCTTAAGGCACTGCTACAGCGTAGGAACCTGCGGCTATGGCGACCTCCGACCCTAGGTGGTGGGGGGAGGGGAAAGGCAAGGATTGAACTTGCTACTGCTACCCCTCGCTCTTTCCCTCCCTCCCGGAATGTGAGCACCAGTTCAGCTCCTTAACTCATAGCAGCCTCTTCTCCCTTGGGCCTTGAGATAAAATAGGGAGTTGAGTCCTACAATTAACTACAGTCAAGTCTGATATCTAGTTCTGTGGCCCTGGGCTCTAGAAAGAACAAGTCCTAAAAAGTCCCAATTCCAAGAGGTTACTTTGCACCACTTTGGTTTTCCCAGAATTCCCAAAGGAATATAGTCAGGCTTCTGACTTAAGTAACTCCTAGATTTGCAGTACAGAGACGAACTAACTCTAACTCTCATTCTCTTCATAAAATTTCTTTCTAATATTTTTATGTCTTCATTTGTCCTGTTTTTTCAACTGTTCCTCCCCTCAATTCCTTCTCTGTCTCCCTTCTTCTTTTTTGTCTTGCCTTTTCTTTCTTTCTTTTTTTTTAACCCTTAACTTCTGTGTATTGGCTCCTTGGTGGAAGAGTGGTAAGGGTGGGCAATGGGGGTCAAGTGACTTGCCCAGGGTCACACAGCTGGGAAGTGTCTGAGGCCGGATTTGAACCTAGGACCTCCCATCTCTAGGCCTGACTCTCCATCCACTGACCTACCCAGCTGCCCCCATCAATTAGTTTCTTGCCTGGTCCTTTTTATTCTTTAGGATTGCATTCTAGATTGCTTTTGGTAGTATTATTTGTACCTCTGTGAACAACCAGTTTGGGGTCAGGGAGATGTCTTCCTGATTCTAGCCCTGCTTCTCTATTTATTATGTCCCTTAACTATTCTTAAATTTTATTTTCAGTCATTTTTATCTAGCTTCTTGTGACTCCACTTGGAGTTTTCTTGGCAAAAGTACTAGACTGGCCCAGTTGTGTGACCCTGGGCAAGTCACTTGACCCCCATTGCCTACCCTTACCACTCTTCTGCCTTGGAGCCAATATACAGTATTGACTTCAAGATGGAAGGTAAGGGTTTAAAAAAAAAAAAGTACTAGACTGGTTTGCCATTTCTTTCTCCAGTTCATTTTATAGATGAAGATACTGAGGCAAACAGGGTCAAGTGACTTGCCCAGAATCACACAACTAGTATCTGAGGACAGTTTTGAACTCAGAAAGATAGGTCTTCCTGACCTCTGAGTTCAAATATATCTTTAGACACTATTTCCCATCTATAGAATGAGCTAGAGAAGAAAATGGGAAACTGTTTGGGTATTTTCGCTAGGAAAACTCCAAATGAGGTTGTGAAGAGACTGCTAGGACTGAGATGACTGAATGACAAACCTCAGGGAATCAATGCTATGTTGTCTACAAAACCCAATTTCTGGATCCCTCCGCACTTTTCAAACTCACAAAGGCATAACCTCTACTCCTTTGACTAGTCTTGGAGCTAATACATTGAAGCAAAAAAATTCAAAACTGAAGTTGACAGAGCTTTTAAAATATCTCCACAGCCGATCAAAAAAATCTCCTCTTCACGTGGTTAGCCCTAGAATGTTTTTGCCAGCTTCATAGTCTGTATCTCAAAGGTACTTTCCTTATACCTCATCACAGTATGGCTCCAGTTCCATTTCTATTCTTATCTCAAATTGGACTACTTTCTCTTTTTCTCATACTTGGCCTGCCTCCTCTTATATTCATATCATTTCTCAGATTCCTTTACTTCACATCCTAGATTGTATAATAGTAGTGAGGTAATAACAATAACAAAGCACATTTATACAATGCAAAATTACCAAGATTCTTTTTTTTACAACAAGTCAGTGAGGTAAATAATACAAGTGTTATTATTCTTATTTTATAGGAGAAACTGAGGATCCAAGACTTGTCCAAGATCATTCAGCTGATTTTCAATTCCACCCCACTCCTTACCTCTAATCTTCATCTTTTTAAAAACTCCTTTCTTTCTTTCTTTCTTTCTTTCTTTCTTTCTTTCTTTCTTTCTTTTTTTCTTTCTGTCAAGTCAACAAGTATTTATTAAGTGAAATTGCCAGAAGAGAGGGAAAGATTGAAGATTTTTAAGAGAGTGAGGCTGATAAGGAAGCAACCTTCTGAGGAAGATGGATTACTTGTGCATGTAGAGGGATTTGGCTTGGCAAGGAGAAGGATCTCACTACATGTGAGACAGAGAGGAAGGAGTAAATACAAGTGAGGAGTGGGGGAAGGAATGTGAGTATTGTGAGACAAGGAAGAGAGGAAAAGAGGGAGCTCTCAGAATGACTTCATTTTTTTCAGTGAAATGTTCTCAGTGTTATCAAGAAGTTTCTGTTAGCCACCTTGCGTTACATCAGTTTAGAAGAAAAGGGAGCTATGGGGGAGTTCAAGAACATGAAAATATTTGGAAAAGTCATGGTGGAGTGTGGAAAAGTAAATCCATTAGGGAGCTATAAAAGGATTGCCTTGCTGCATTGAAAGCCCAGTTCAGATTATGTAATATAAATTGTCAGTGGATCTAGCCAGAATGGTCTCATAATTGTTTTGTGCCTTTGTTCAGCAGCATGTGAGTAGGAGTGAAGGCAGTAAATGGTGGGAGTAATCTAAGGCTTTGGCTTGGCAGGACAAATAAACTAGAGAGAAGATGACAGTGTATATATAGTTGAACAAGTTCAGTAAGGAGACAAGATTAGTGAAGGGAGTAAAGGTTATCTAGGGCAAGGAAGATACCCTGGGAAAGATTTAGGGGTGGAAGTCATGGATGAAGTTTAGGGGTTTCAAGGCAAAGGGAAAGATGGAATGACAAAAGATTATGATCAGATAAAGGAATTTCAGAGTTCAAGAACATGGAAGTAGAACACTTGTGGGTGATAGCAAGGACAAGGGCATTACCATTTCTGTGAGTAGCTGAGGTAGAGTAAAAGAATAAGTCACTGGAAATGAGTAAGTTCAGGAACTGGGAAGCTGAAATGTTTAAGGGAGTATCAATCTGTATTTTAAAGCTAGAAAGAGGGCAGGAGTTGGGGAAGAAAGAAAAACAATGAACTGGATGCTGAATTCATTGAGGAACAAAGACTGTCCTGGAGATCAGTACATAACAGCTACCAGAATCCTGACTGGGATATAACCATAAAGTCTTCTCTGATATTCTTCTTTTCCTTTTCTCCATTCTCCCCAGCCCCCAACAAGCTCAACATGCTCTCTTGTGCCACTGGTGCACTTATCATTCTCACTCTTGTGCCACTGCTGTTTATTTTGCTTCTTCCTCTCTTTTAGATTTTAAACTCCCTAAGAGAAGAGTCTGGGACACTCTGTGGTCATATAATACTTTGTAAATAGTAGCTACTACATAGATATTTGCTGAATTAAATTGGCTTTAATTTAGAATAATCTATCTAATAAAGATATGGTCTTGTTATTCCTCTGTAAGGGTTTGCTGAGTCCTTTTCAGAGGTGCTCAGCCACCTTTGGGGTCCATCTTTCACCCAACTCTAACTTGTAGCTCCAAAAAACTGTAACACGTAGAGCAGTTATGCCCCAATAAAACCGTTTCAGCATTTGGGCTGAGTTTGATATAGGCCTCAAATCCATGGGTGAGTTTAGGGGATGTCTACCCCAACCATCTGAAGACTTTCCCTAGCAGAATGAGTAGATGAGAACAACTTATTCCAATGGCCAGAAAGGCAGCTGAAGCAGGCTCTGTGGAGCACTTAGAACTTGGTCAGATATAGAAGTTGCTAAATTCATCTATTGCATTCCAGGTCATCACCAATAATCCTGATTTTTGTCTTGCCACTGGATTTCCATGACTGGAAGAGAGAATGAGGCTGGTGACTTTGTGTAATTCTGCCTCACTTAAATCTAATTTATGGGCAAGTCAAGATATCACTCCAGGAATGTCATTGGTCCTTTTCAAAAACAAAGGAGGAACAAAGAGTGAGTAATGGAGGTGACTTGGTCAGAAATGCACTTTTGGAAGATTGCTTTGGTAACTGAGTGGGAGATGGACTGGAGTGGGCAGAAACTTGTGGCAGGAGCTTCTTCCAATTCTTTACAAATTGCAGGATATTGGGTTGGCATCTTATACTCAACAAGTCACAAAAAAAGCCACTACTTTTTGCCTGAATTATTATAACAGCCTCTTAAATAGACTCTCTCTGTCTCAAGTCTCTCCCCATTCCAATCTATTGTCCATTCAGCTACCAGATCAATCTTCCTAGAATGTAGGCCTATTCCCATTTTCTCTCACACAGCACTCCTTTTCCTAACTCCCAGGCCTTTGCATTAACTAAGACCCATACCTGAAATGCTCTACTCCCTCACTTCTACCTCTTTGCTTCCCTGGCTTCCTTTAACGACTCCAACTCTGTCTTCTACAGACCTTTCCTGGTCACTCCAGTGGTTAGTATCTTCCCTTCTGAAACTTTCTTCTATCTGCTTTGTATATATCTTCTGTTTACCTAGTTATTTGTATATGTCAACCTGAAAAAATATAGAACTACCAAAATACTTGTAAAAGTGGTTCTTTAACCCAGACAAGGAGATTTTAATAGAGAAAACCACACAAAGCTGAAACCGTGGGATTATAGTATGGGGGAACCACATAGAACCTCAGCACCAGGACTTCCCATTGAAGTAAAGAAAAAGAAGTGTTTATATAAATTTATGGGAGCAAGGCAGAGCAATATCAAGGTTGCATAGAGTTTATTGAAATTTGGGAAAGATGCAAAAGCCAGAGGCTAGGATGTTTGGAAAGGTACTTAAGGTCTGATTGTCTTTAAATCATTCCTGGGAAAGAGACAAAACCAATCCACAGTTAATTCAATATTTTTCTCCTTTTGAGTTCTTTGTTTTAAAACTCTGGGAGTCACTAATGGGCTTACCTAAAAATGAAGCCATCAGAGGGAAGGATTTACAAGTGTTACATATAATGTCCATTTTTTTTCTATGATATGTTATTTAGTTTTATTGATTTATTAATCTTCCCCTTTCTTTCTTAAAAAATCTTTGTTCTAAGGAATGGTTCTCTGTGAGCGTAAAGAATAGGTAGCTAGGTGGCATAGTGGATAGAGTGCTGGACCTAGAGTTGAAAAAACTCATCTTCCTCAGTTTAAATCTTGCTTATTCCCTGTGTGACCTAAGGCAAGTCATTTAACCCTATTTGCCTCCATTTCCTCATCTGTAGAATTAGCTGGAGAAAGAAATAGCAAACCACTCCAGTATCTTTGCTAACAAAACCCCAAATGGAGTCATAAAGAATCAGACATAACTGAAAAAAATTCTGAGTAATGACAAAAAAGAAGAGATACAGGGGAAAATCTAGATGATGTAAAAACAAAAGATGTTAATAAAAATCTGTTTTTTTTTAAAGAACTTTTATGATTTCAGGGAGAAGCTTGGCATCATTAAAAGAATTGTATATTTCCCAGAAGCAGTGTAAGTTTTGGAAAACCAATATATAAATCTAGAAAATACACTGAATAAATCTTTACACTCTTTGGTGACTCCATGAAGTTCTCAATATGGGCATTCCTTCTGACACCTAAAGGTTCAGTTCATAACCCAACCACACCTCTTCTTTCTGTATGATTCTTGTCTAGTGCCACAAATCTTCCTTTCTTTTATATTTGTCAGCTTGGTTTTTGGAAGTCCCAAGTTTGCTCATTTCCCTTCACAACTTACCTTAAGGGAAGTCCCAAAGTGACTTTGTCTTAGACTGAATAAGGAATCTCCCAGCATCCATTAAGTGTCCTGAATAGGAGTAATAGAAATGCTCAAATAATCACCCTTTTAGTCTTAGAAGTTTCCCCTGTTATATCAGAGATCCAGTTCCCAAGAAGACCAACACTTGTCCAGGAACCATCCTTTTAGTCCATTGTAGTAGATCACTCCCTGATACCCCAGCCTCTGGCTAAAGCCTCTTTCCCAAGTCTGCTTACAACCTGTCAGTGTATATTTGCTGTGCTTAATTCCCCACAAGGTATATAAGATCCCTATGATTTTTTTTCTTCTTCAGAGAATTATCTTGCCGGTGATTCTCTCAGAGATACTATTCCCAGAGTCTCAGAGCCCTTGGTTCTGTGTAGTTTTTAGATACTTGACTCTATGTGGTGGCCAATTATTGAGCATTATCTCTTTCCTGATTAAAGATTTGGTTTTGCTGACTACTTTAGTGGTTCTGTATTTTTCCAGGATGACATATTTGAAGATCTTTCTTACAGAATTGGCTATTTGTCATTGAATTAATTTAATTTAGCCATTATAGGTCTTACAGTTTGAAATATAAAATTTTGCTTTTTTTTTTTCCTGGAGGCAATTCATGGTTTCTTTCAGTTAGCTGTTTTCCACAGTCTACTGTGTTTTCCACAGTTCTAGGTAGTTTTTTGGAGGGAGAATAATTTCTTGAATTATGATATTTAGATTTTTTTTATTAACTTTCAGAGAGATTTATCATTGCTGAGTTATCACTGTATCTTGTCTTTGAGATCAATGTGTTTTATTTATACAGAGATCATGTCTTTTTTAAAAAGTCATTGCTTTTGGGGGGCAGCTGGGTAGCTCAGTGGAGTGAGAGTCAGGCCTAGAAACAGGAGGTCCTAGGTTCAAACCCGGCTTCAGCCACTTCCCAGCTGTGTGACCCTGGGCAGGTCACTTGACCCCCATTGCCCACCCTTACCACTCTTCCACCTATGAGACAATACACCGAAAGTACAAGGGTTTAAAAAAAAAAAGTCATTGCTTTTGCTTCTCTTCTTTGAAATAGTCTTTCATTTCAAGGTATTTATAGTCTAAATATGTCCTTTTCTCTTTTTTTTTTTCCTTTGGACAAACTTTCCATTGTGGATTCACTTCTTCCCATTATGGATTTTCTTTCTTTCTTCCTTCCTTCTCCTCCCTCCCTTCCTTTCTTCGTTCCTTCCTTTCTTCTTTCCTTCCTTTCTTCCTTCTGTTCTTCCTTCTTCTATCCCTCCCTCCTTCCCTCCCTCCCTCCCTTCCTTCCTTCCTTCCTTCCTTCCTTCCTTCCTTCCTTCCTTCCTTCCTTCCTTCCTTTTTTTCTTAAAAAAAAATAACCCTTACCTTCTGTCTTAAAACTAATACTAAGTGTTGGTTTCAAGGCAGAAGAGCAGAAGATCTAGGCGATTGGGCTAAGTGACTTGCCCAGGGTCACACAGCTAGGAAGAGTCTGAGGCTACCTTGAACTCAGGACCTCCTGGGTCCAGGCCAGACTCCCTATCTATTGAGCCACTTAGCTGCTCCAATTAAAGTTTTTCTTTCCTGTTAATTAGTTCTGCTTTGGAAGGCATCAAAAAAATTTTTTTTAAATCCTTAACTTCTATGTATTGGCTCCTAGATGGAAGGGTGGGCAATGGGGGTCAAGTGACTTGCCCAGGGTCACACAGCTGGGAAGTGTCTGAGGCCAGATTTGGACCTAGGACCTCCCGTTTCTGGGCCTGACTCTCAATTCACTGAGCTACCCAGCTGCCCCCGGAAGGCATCAATTTTGCTATATGTTTTCTTCTTCTTTCAAGATTCTTTTTTCTCTTTTAAACCACTGAGGAACATCCAACTATGTGCTCTTTCTTGGAAATCAATAGGGTTTTGTTTTTCATTAGATCTTGGTTCAGTTTCTTTGTCATGTTATATTTATTTAGAAAGTTTGTTATCTTTTGAATATTTTGATATTCATCTCTTCTAAGATTATTATTTTCTCTTTTGATTTATCTACATGTGCTCTAGAATTTTATTTGAATTTTCTTCCTTTTGAAAACTTTGGAATTTTAAACTTTTTCTCCTTATATTTCCCCTTTGATTACTTTCTCATTTCTTGCTTATAATGACTTTATTCCTGATGCTGGACTATAAGTTTCAAGTCTCTCCTAACTCTAATTCATTTTCCACTCAACTACCAAATCAAAGATATCTTGACTTCATCTCTAACTGGTGAATTTGTCCCTGACTGTTCCCTTACCCAAATCAGGTGAAATAAAGAATAATTTAAGCACTTACAATGAATGAATGAAAAATAAATGTATTAAGCACTTAGTATGTGCAAAATATTTTGCTAAGAGCTGAGGATACAAACAAGAAAAGTCCTTGCTCTCAAGGGGCTCCCATTCTAATGGAGGGTACAGGAAGATTTTAGCTGTGAGTAAGGTGGAAACGTCCTATGGTCCTTAGAATTCTGTTTTGAAGCATATAGCCTCTTCTTTATTGTAATTTCACATGGTAAAATCATTTCAGTTTCTGATGCTGAACAAGGCCAAGAACTTTGGTGGTGAGAACTTTCCTTTCTGGATCTTTAGTAATTATGCCTATAGCATCTTTAAGAGTAACTATTAGGCTGCATCTCTTGGGTAGATGGCTGCAGGTGCTGGGCTGGAAGCACTGCCTTTCCCAAGGCTCTTGGGTCCAGGGGTCTGTACTAGTTCCAATGAAGTCTGTGAGGAGATGGTGGTTAAATTGTTGGTGGTAGTTAGACTTGTCTAGTACATGCTGCCTCCTCATTTTCCTTCACAATGTCTTACTGTTTTTGTTAGGCAACTTGCCTGCCCTGTGGGTTGCAATTAGTTGATGGCTGAAGGGAATAGCTGGCCTCTTCTCCACAAGAGATGCTTCTCCAGGATTAGAGGCTGGATTGGTGGTCTAGAGGATGCAGCCATTCTTAGGGCTCCTGAATCTATCTATGTACTAAGCTCTGTGGATACAAAGAAAAGGCAAACAAATCTAAACCCAGGTAGTTCCCACTCAAGGAGCTCACATTCTAATGAAAGAGACAAATGTATAAGTAAAATAGACATTAACTTGGACATAATCTTAGAGAATGCACTAGCATTAAGGGGGATTGGGAAAGATTTCTTGCAGAAGGTGATATTTTAGTTAGGGCTTTAGGGAAGTCGGGAGATGGAGTTGAAGTTGGAGAGAATTCCAGACATGAGGGACAGCCAGTGAAAATGCATAAATTTGAGAAATGAGTGTTTTGTTCAAGCAAGGAGGTCAATGTTACTGAATCACAGAGTACATGGAGGGGAATAAGACATAAAAAGACTGGAAAGGTAGGAAAGTATCAGGTTGCGGAAAAAATTTAAAACTAAATAGAAGATTTTACTTTTGATCCTGAAGGTAATAGTGAGCTGCTGGTGTTTATTTGATAGCAGCATGACATTTCCCTCCTCCAAATTCCTTTCCCCCTTACCCTCATTCACGTGGATGGGCAAAGTCAATGTTTGCTTATTGTTGCCACAAAATGATGAGGACAGGGAAAGAGTGAAGTGGACCATTAGAGTCTCTGTGTAGCTGGGCCCCAAAGCACAATCCTTAAGAATCTAAATCTAAAGTTTAAAGTTTAGATCCTTTAGGTCAATTTGTACGCTCTGCCAGAGTATATAGGTTAGCAAGTTTGAGGTTCTGAGTGAGGCTATGATGGATTAATGTTCTCTACTCCACTATTAATTTATAATTTTATTACTTTGTTGGGCTTCATATTTGTTCTTTGGAGTTAGGTATAATTGTTCCATGTTTGTCATATAACTCGTGTGTGTGTGTGTGTGTGTGTGTGTGTGTGTGTGTGTGTGTGTGTATGTTTGCGTTTAAGAGTCAGTAGAGCTTGGAGAAAGTTGTAGTTCTCTATCTTCTTGTTCATATGATTTGGACTTTCAAAAAATTTACTTTGAGTACCTAACAAAAACATAGAAAGGTTTCTTCTAGGTATCTTTCAAATGTTGTTGGTAGCAGTGAAGCATTTGGGCTTTCCATATTATCTTACACTCTACTGGGGAGCAGAGGGTGTTTCGGAAGGAATCACACCTCTGGTATAAGGGGTTGCTGAGTCCTTTTCAGAGTACTCATCCTCCTTTTGTGTCCAACCTGCGGTCTAACTTTTACCTATGGCTTCAAAAAACAGGAATAGCAGCCACACTCCAATAAATTCATTTCAATATCTGGGATAAATGAGGTTGAGGGCAACAACAAGCCTCAAACACATGAGTGAGTTAGGGAAATGTCTAAAGCATCTGAAGACTTTCTCCAGTAGAATGAGTGGATGAGAATAATTTGTTCCAATGGCCATGAAGGCAGCTGGAGCAGGTTCTGTGGAGTACCTAACACTTTATCAGGCATCAAAGATGCCAAAGTCATACATTGCATCCCAGGCCATCACCAATAGTCTTTCCACTGAACTTCCATGACACTGAAAGAGAGTGAGACCTATGACTTTGTGTAACTCTGCTTCACTTAAATCCAATTCATGGGCAAGTCAAGACATCACCCCATGTCACTGGGTCTCCTCAAAAATGAAGGATGAAAACTATCCAGCCAACCAATCTCTTTACAGAATCAGTCTAACTCCTCTTACATTTTTACATTTTTTTTTGAGTAATGTTTTATGTTAGCTCTCTTACCCATATCTAGTCATTTACTAAATATTTTTATTTCTACCAGAGCACCTTTCACATCCATATTAGCTTCTCTCTACTTCTATGGCCATTGTCCCAATTCAGGCCCTCATTACCTATCAATTGTAGTCTTGAAATAGCTTTCTAACTAGTTTCCCTGCCTTGCCTTTCTCTTCCCTAATTTGTTCTTCACATAACAGCCAAAAAAAAAAAAAAAATCACCACCACCACCAACCCTGAAGTACAGATCTATCTATTTTCCTCTCCTGATCAAAAAGTACTAGTGTTTTGCTACTTATTTTAGGACCAAATATAAGATCTTCTGTTTAGCATTTAAAGATCTTCATGTAAAAACTCAAAAGATATTAGAGAAGAATAGATGAGGAATACAAATATAATGAAATAAAGGACAATCTTGAAAAAGAGAAGCAAAAAAGCAATAACATGATCTCTATACAAGCAAAACAATTCAATAAAAACAATCAACATTCACTTTTGGCTCATTCACCAGCACTCTCTCCTAATCCGCATAACACTAGAATCACCAGGTTACCATTATTATCTTATTTTAAATCTAAGGACAAGATGATGTCTCCTAAGTTCTAATTATTCTTCTTTGTGGGTTTTGGTGCTGGGTTGACTGCAAAACTCATCATGGACTCATCAAGAGACTCTCAGTCTCTTGGACTTTACCTGGGCTCTCAGTTATGATCTTTCAAAACTCATGGGGTTATAGTCACAGGATTAATCTCCTTCACATAAAATGAAAAAGCAAAGGATGTATCCATGTTTGGGAAGAGGGCCAAAAACCTCTTCCCTTATCATATTGCCTCTCATTGGACCATCAGCTTAGAATTCCTCAGAGGAGGGTATGAAAGTCAAAGTTACCATTATCTGTATCATTTCTTACTTTAAAATGTTATCCATTTAGTGAATTTCATGAACTGATTGATCCCTTTGTATAGACTTTCTTCCTGGCTAGGAATGACCTTCCTATTTACCTTGCTTCCTATAATCCCTAACTTCTTCAAAGTCGAGTACCAATGCTACATGAAATCTTTTCTGATCTCTTCTGACACTAGTGTCCCCACCTGGTATATATTTTGTATCTCCTTATATGTGTACATGTTATTATCCCCAATAGAATATATAATCTGGGAAATTTAATCAAGAGCTGTCTGTAGACTTCTCAATAAGGTACCAATGGGGCATATCCATGGCCTTCATAGGGAAATGCTTTCCAAAGTCCCAATCAAAAACTCACCACTCTCTAAATCCATCAAAAGGAGCTTGAGCTCCAATGGTCAAGCTTCTACACATCTCTATTGATTTAAAGGATTATTGATTTTGTACATTAAGCCAGTTTTTAAAAGAATGCATAGCTCTTAAAAAGTAGAGTTTTTATAATAACAGTTTTGTTGATAGGTAAAAATTTGTCCTAACCTTAAATAGTTCACAGACAAATGGTTGAGACACGCTAGTTTAGATCACTGGACCATAGTCTTTTGTCATGTTCCAAATTAATATTATGATCTTGTTCAGTTTGAAATGCAGGCAATAAAGTCCATATATTATAAGAGAAATAATTTGTAAAAGGGAACAAGGAAAAATAATTTGCTTTATTGCTAGTATGATTCTGGTTCATGCTAAATGAATTTGATTTACTTTGTATATATATGTATATATGTAAGCACATATATACTCTCTCTCACACACATACTCTCTCTCTCTCATAAATCAGCAATCATTGCTGCCATAGATTGAAAAGTGACTTGTACTTTCCTAGTTGTGGAATCTGATATTAAACCCTTCCTTCCTTCCTTCCTTGCTTCCTTCCTTCCTTCCTCTTCCTTTTCTCTCTTCCTCTCTCTCTTCCTTTCTTCCTTTTTACATTTCCTTCCTTGTTGCTTAAAATTGCTGTTTCTGTATTTTGATTGACATCCAAATGTATATTGTAAATTTCTTCTTCTTCTTCCTCTGCTTCCACCTTACTTCCACCCCCTCTTTTTTTCCCCCCTCCTCCTCCTTTTTCTTTTTCCCTTACTTTCTGTCTTAGAATCAACACTAAGAATCAGTTCCAAGGCTGAAGAGGCAATTGAGGTTAAGTAACTTGCCCAAAGTCACACAGCTAGGAAGTATTTTTTTTTTTTTTTTTTTTTTTTTTTTTAATTTTAAACCCTTAACTTCTGTGACTTATAGGTGGAAGAGTGGTAAGGGTAGGCAATGGGAGTCAAGTGACTTGCCCAGGGTCACACAGCTGGGAAGTGTCTGAGGCTGGATTTGAACCTAGGACCTTCCATCTCTAGGCCTGGCTCTCAATCCACTGAGCTACCCAGCTGCCCCTGCTAGAAAGTATCTTGAGGTCAGATTTGGACCCAGAACCTCTAGGCCTCAGATCTGACACTCTTTCCACTGTGTCACTTTTATGTGCCCCTTAATTCACATTTAACAAGTATTTTAGTTCTTTTTTAGACTTTCCAAATCACAAAACCTTATTAATGTTCATTTTAGGATTCTTCTGAATAGTGATGTCAAACTCAAAAAGACATGGCTACTAAACTGCACATAAAGATAATTGCAGGCCATATATTCCCATAGAAAAACCACATATCAACATTATCTGTGTTCTGTTGTACTTTTAATTTATTTTGTTGCCTATTTATCAATGACATTTTCATCAGATTCAGGCTGCACTTGAGAATGTTGGGGGGCAATTGGGACCCCATTATGTTTGATATTTTTGCTACAGAGAAAAAGTTGAAAGCCAAGGTTATAATTTTCTAATCTTAAAAATTTCCCAATTTGCTTTCAATCACAATAGCCTGGCTGGAATATTAATGTTCTGATTTCTGATTAATAACTGCTAACATACTTTTTAAAAGTTATTCTGAATTTAACAAACATCATATGAAACTCTAGGCATATCGTGTTTGTACAGTACAAAAGCTGTTTACATATTGTCTTTTCTGTTAGACTGTGAGTTTCTTCAGAGCAGAGACTGGACTTTTTTGTTGTTGCTTTCTTTGATAGTGCCGACTTTGTATTCCCAGCTCTTAGCACACAGCCTAGCATATAGTAAATGCTTAATAAATACTTGTTGAGGGGCAGCTGGGTAGCTCAGTGGAGTGAGAGTCAGGCCTAGAGACAGGAGGTCCTAGGTTCAAACCCGGCCTCAGCCACTTCCCAGCTGTGTGACCCTGGGCAAGTCACTTGACCCCCATTGCCCACCCTTACCACTCTTCCACCTATGAGACAATACACCGAAGTACAAGGGTTTAAAAAAAAAATACTTGTTGACTAGAATCAAAAAAGAGGACTATACATAAAATTGTGATTGTCTATCATAGATATACATGCAGCTTGCTTTTCTATTGAAACGTACAATATACTCAGCATATAATTTTCAAAGCTATTCAGCTTGACTGGGATTCTTTCTGGTCTTCCTTCTGTTCTTTCCTGTTCTAGCTAGAATGTTAACAGATGTCAATCAGTCAGTTAACATTAACCCTGCTCTGTGCTAGGCACTCTGCTAGCTGCTAAGTATACAAAGAAAGGCAAAAGACAGTCCTTGTTCTCAATGTGCCCAGTCACATGTCTAGGTCTAAACAAGTCAGTAATAATTCATTAAGTATCTACTATTTGCCAGGCACTGTGCTTAAACACTGGGGAAACAAATATGGAAAATGAAGCCCTGCCCTCAAGGAGCTTACAATCTAATTGGGGAATACTACATACAAATGAAAACTAAAAGGGGAGGTGGGGGGAAAGGTAGTGGATTGGATGAAGGGATGGGCATGGTGGAGAAGCCATGGAAGGTCAAAATGAGCATAACCAGGCACACGTCTGAGAAGGCTTTGAAGGATTTTAAAAACAAGATTTTATATTTTATACTCTGGAGGCAATAGAGACTACTGGAATTATAGGAGAAGAGAGTGATATGGTTAGACATGTGCTTTAAGATCAATTTGACAACTTAATGGAGGATAGACTGAAATGGGATGAGACTTGAATCAGAGAGACCAACCAACAGGATATTCCAATAGTCTAGGCATAAGGTGAGAACTTCACACTGGTGGTGGCGGAGGTGCAATGACAGAAAAGAGAAAGGGATGTATAGGAGAGATACTATGATGGCAAAAAATAGTAATTTAATTTTTTTCAATTACATTTAGAAATAAATTTTTAACATTTGTTTTCTGATATGCCACCTTCCAAATTCTCTCTTTCACTCCACCCCCACCCCCTTCTTGAGATCATAAATCATCTGATATAGCTTATACCAATGCTGTCATTGCAATACATATTTCCATATTTTTTATGTTGTGAAAGGACACAAATCAAGCATATAAGGAAAGAATCATAAAGGAAATAAAATGAAAAATGGTATACTTCCATCTTGCTACAGTTACTTCCAATGACTGTGGATAGTATTTTTCATCATTTGTCCATTGAGTTTTCTGTCTTGGATTCTTGCTTTGCTGATAATAGTTTTAGTCCTTCAGAGTTGATCATCCTACAATATTTCTTTTAGTGCTATTCTTCTGCTTCTTTTCCCTTCACTTTTCATCTCTTCATATAAATCCAGGTTTTTCTGAAATCATCCTGTTTATCCTTTCTTATGGCACAATAGTATTTCATCACCACCATATACCACAACTTGTTCAGCCATTCCCCAACTGATGAATATTTCCCCAGTTTCTACTTCTTTGCCATTCAAAAAGAGCTGCTACAAATATTTTTGTATATAACATCCTTTTTCTTTTTCTTTGATCTCTTTGGGATTCAGACCTAGGAGTGATTAGAAGTGATATGGCTAGGTCAAAGGGTATGCATAATTTCATGGCCCTTTGAGTATAGTTCTGGATTGCTCTCCAGAAAGGTTATATCAGTTCACAGCTCCACCAATAATGTATGTGTCCCAATTTTCCTGCATCCCTTCCCATATTTTTCATTTTCATTTTTAGTCATAGGACCCAATTTGGTAGTTGTGAGTTGTTTTAATGTGCATTTCTCTAATTAATAGAGATTTGGAGCATTTTTTCATATGACCATACATAGTTTTGATTTTTTCATCTGAGAACTGTCTGTTCCTATCCTTTGACTGTCAATTGGGGATGACTTGTATTCTTATAAATTTCTCTTCATTATCTATATATTTGAAAAATGAAGCCTTTGTCAGAGACACTTGCTATGAAGGTTTTTTCCCCAGTTTTTTTTGTTTCTCTTCTAATCTTAGTTATACTGTTTTGTTTGTTTAAACCTTCTTAAACTTAATAAAAACTATCCATTTTACTTCTCATGATGTTCTCTATGTCTTGTTTGGTGTAAGGTAAAGTTGACAGGAGGTGGCAAGAGATTGGATATTGGGGGAGAGACAATGAGGAGTCAAGGATGACACTTAGGTTTCTAGCCTAGGTGATTGGGAGATGGATGATCCCCTCAGGTGATGAATTCAGTTTTGGATATGTTGAGTTTAAGATGTCTATAGGGTATCTTTTTTTTTTTTTTTAACCCTTATCTTCCTCTTAGGATCAATACTCTGTAGTGGTAAGAGCAGTAAGGTCTAGGCAATGGGTATTAAGTGAATTGCCCAGGATCACACAGCTAAGAAGTTTCTGAGGCTAAACTTGAACCACTCTCCAAGCTCTTAACCTACTGAGTCACCACCTGTGAGATGTTAGGCCTGGACATGTAGATATTTGAAAGTCATTGGGGAAAAAAATAAGAAAGCATGGATGTTGATGAGAGATAATTGGGTAGAGTAGAGGAAGAAGAGAAAAGGATCTAGTTTAGAGCCTTGGAGGATTCTCACTATTATCTGCCATGAGGTTGATGAAGATCTAGTGAAGGAGAAAGACAATGGGTAGGACAGGAGAACTAAGAATAAATGCTGTCAAGAAAGCATCAAGAGAAGAGAGAATCAAGAAGAGGATGATTGACAGTGGCAAAAGAGTCCTTGCAGGCCAGCATTGCTATTAACCAAAGGAATATCAATAGTGGAAATTCCATGTTATAGGTAGATTGGAAGATTTTTTTTTTTTTTTTGGTGAGGGAGAGGGACTTTAATAGAACCTTCCTACAGCCAGTTCTATTGAGGGTTTATAAGGGTGAGGGGAAAATGTCAAGACACACATAACTTGGCAAACACTAAACAAAAACAAATATTTTCAGAAGGCAATTGAGACTTTGTCCTGGATGCTCCAGGTATTCATACTAACTCTTAGATTTGTATTGTTCTTGTACATTGACCTGACTTAGGTCCCAGCAGTTAGATTGGATTTAAATAACCAGATTAAAGGGTCGTGGTCTTTGGAATTACCTGCATTGTTTTTCATTATACCAACAATGTATGCACCATAAAAGTGCTATACACATACAGTGCCTTTCTAGCTCTCCCTTTACCCCCTTACATCCAGGACAAGAAAATAAAACGTTTATTCCTTTTCCTAGTTCTCTCCTCTTGTTAAGAAAGGGTTAATTAAATTATCTCGGGCTTTCAGACGAGGCGTCAAACAAACACCTTTCTCCGAGACCTCCGCCAGCCAGCCCGCGGGGAACCCGGGGAAGGACTCAAGCCTGGAACCCACAGGACTGGGAAGCCTTTCTCTAGGCGAATAAACAGATAAGATTTTCTTCTGGATTGGAGAGAATGTATCGCGATGACCTCTGGCTAGGATGTAAACTAGGCAGGGGCGGGTGGTGGGAGAGGAAGGCTTTTGACTCAGATAAAGCCAGCCTAGCTGGAAGGTTCAAAAAAGACCTAGAAGAGGAGGAGAAGGAGGAGGAGGAGGAGGAGGAGGAGCAGCAGCAGCAGCAGCAGCAGCAACAGCAACAGCAACAGCAATAGCAATAGCAATAGCAGCAGCAGCCGTAGAAGCAGCAGCAGAAGGCAGCAGTACCACCAGCAGCAGCAATTGCAGCAGCAGCAGCAGCAGCACCAGCACCACCAGCAGCACCAGCAGGGGCAGAACAATAACATCAATTAACACCAAGTGGTGTCTGAGAGAGAATAGGAAGAATCAGACTGGGAGAGGGACAGAGTGAGAGAGAGGGAGAGGCAGTCAGGCACAAGCAGGCAAGCAAGCAACCCAACAGCAGTCAGGCGGGCAGGAAGGAAGGGACTGGCTTGAGCCATGGCCGGAGACAGCGATCAGACCCTTCAGAACCACCAGCAGCCCAACGGAGCAGAGCCTTTCCTGATCGGCGTCAGCGGCGGCACAGCCAGCGGCAAAGTAAGGAGATTTTCTTGTTTTGGCTTTTCCCCCTCCTGTTTCCAACCCCTACTTAAGGACCCCTTTGGGCTCGCTTCCCCTCCCCCCGGCTGCGCGTGTGGCTGGGGGAGGGGAGCTGTGCTGTGTCAGTTGCAGCAGGGACCGCGTGGCTCTACCAAACGCTGTGTATCTGTTTCCCGGCCACGTTCCAAAAGAGATACTTTGGCTTCCATTCTCATCGGAAGCTCCCTTTTGCGCCCCCGCTATCGGGAAAAGGTTCAGAGAAAGACCCCTGGAAGTGGTGTAGGGGCCACTTGAGCACATGCCCTTTTCCCTAACGGCGGTAACTCCGGCCGGGGGCCCTTCTTATGGGGACAGTATTGAAGTAGACCCTACTTCCCCCTCACTCCCTTTAGGTTTTTCTGTGGGTCGGAGAGGGAATCTCTCTAGGGGAGATCTTGTTTGCGCCCCTCACATGTTCCTTTTCTCTGGGCCTTGCATTAATCCACGCGCCAGAGCCCCTGGTGCCATGGGCGGAGTAAGGCAGGAAGCTCGCCTAGGAAAGCTGCCGTAGTGGCGGGAATGGGGGCAGGGGAGTGGGAAGGTTCGGTTTTTTATCTGGGTGTGATTGCAGATTTTGAGGTAAAATATCCACGGATCCAGATGTGCGCGCTCGTGCTTGCAATGGCAGATGAGAAATTGTGTTTAGTGTTCGCTGCTTTTTTCTCCTAATTTTAGAGGAAACGTAGTGGGCTCTAGGGGGTAAAGTTGGACACGCCACTGTTCGGTCTGTTTTGTCCCGGAGATGCTCTTCCAGCTCACTGTGTTCTCTTAGGAGGAGGTCATCGGTTTCATAGGGCTCCAAAATCCCCGCGAAAGGCCAGCAGCTGGCTTTGTTTTATCCAAAAGGTCTAAAAGACTTATGGGAAACGGCAGTTCCCCAGACGTGGCCACCGGGTTGCGTGTCCTGCAGGTGGGGGGAGTGGTTCATTTACAGATGGCTCACAATTTGTCCGCCTAACTGTCTTTTAAGATGTAGCTACTAGTTTCCTCCACAATTTTTAACTACCTCCCAACTTCTTGGCAACAATAAAACCTCAAATGAGAGCCTGTTCCATGCGAGTGCGGGGTTCCAGTTTGGGTGGGGGCTGGACGCCGGACTTTGTTTGGCGCCATGTGCTGGCAATGAGGGTGTCACTCCGTGGTATGCTTCACCAGTAACCCCTCCTCCCACCATTTTGGTCTTTCATTTTTCCTTCCAAGCTTGGAGGTAGATTTCTTTGGAATTGGGGCACCTAGATAAGGAGCTTTGATCAAGAAATTGCTGGTGGGTTCTGCTGGTCTCTGAGCTTCCCCAAGACTACATTTATTGCAGCCACTATTTAAACCAACCCTAGGGCCCAGCCCCACTGGGTTGAAAGGAACATTTGTACTCTATTTTCACTAGGGACTTTATAAATACTCATAGTCAGAGTTAGGAAGGGTTCTTAGAGATTTTTCAGTCTAACCCTCTCTCATTTTACAGATGAGGAAACTGAGATTCAGAGAGGGGGCAATGGCCTCCTTTGTTCTGAAGCTTCCTCCCAAACTTAGTTTTGCTTTTATGACAGATCATTTGGCTTGGTATAGTGGGAGACAGCATAGTGTCAGGGTAAAGACCTCCACTGGAGCAACTCATTTGGAATCCTGGTCCAAATAGTTATTTTTATCTCTCAGTCTCTATAAATTCTTTAAATTGAGTAAAATAAGTGTCCCCTCAGAAAGCTATTGTAAGGGAAAACACTTAGAATTGTCTTTAAGGTATTATAGGAAGGAGAATTTATTGTCATTATTAGAATATAGTTTTTGGTTTATAATTGAATCTTTATGGAATTGTAATGGGAAAATTATACCAAGAGAAGGCAGGCAAAGCCAAGCCAGAGAATAAACTCTGTTAAAAGTGTTAAAAAGCACTAAAAAAGTGATTGAAACTAGCTCGAGCAGATGGAGATCTTTATAACATTTTATTTTATAGATTTATCAAATTTTCTTCATTATGTTGTATTTTAAATTCCTAGTTTACATTTATTTTTGCCTTTGTACTTTTCTGCTGGGGAATTCCAAGATATTTATCAAGTATGCATTTTCTGAATCATCTAGTTGGATCTGATGGGTCTTATTTGAGGATTTCTAGAGGTGAACTTGGAAGGAGTAAAGAAAAGTCTGGAATATAGGCTTAAGGCTCTCCAATTGGCCTCTTGGTCTAGTTGTGGAATTTGGAAGAATAAAGAGGAATGAAAGCATCTATTAGGAGGGTCTGGTGGAAGCCTTGGCTGCAGGGTGTTTTTTTGAGAACCTTTGTAAAACTCATTGTAAAAACTTTAAAACTGTATTGTATGCAGGGTCTGCAGGAGAGTGGAAAGTGCACATGATTTAGTACCTGCCTTCCTTTATCTAGTGAAATAGGCAATAGAAAAAGATACAAACTTGGGTAAAATAAACTCTTATATGCTTGTTTTGAGCTTTGGAAAAGTGAAATGTTACCACATAAGAGGGAGAAGAGATTTGTAAAACCAAGCGCTATATGAGGTTTGAAATGAAGGTTGGAGAGAGGATCCTAGAATGTGGAAGGAATGGGAGCATTGGGGGAAGGCTTCCTGGAGGAGCTGCTAGGGCAGGAATTCTCTTGGCTGAGAATGGGGCAGGAACGGGGCAGAAAGGAAGCTTCTCCTATAAACAAGGGAGTTCTAAAGAAAGTTGTGTAAGAGAGTCTGATATGCAACAGTGTAGCACTATTTTATTGGTCCCTATCCTTATCTAGGCTACTTTAAAAAAAAGGAGAAAAAAAGTATCCCTCCTCAACTATGAATTGATTTGGTCTTTTTCAGGCTTTGTTGTGCTCATACCTCAATGTTTTGACTGTCTAGGATGCAAGTATTTTATCTTGCACTAAACTGTTTTGGAATGTAAAGGAAATGCCCATGCCCTTCTCCTCCCTCCATTCTCCCTTATTTTATAAATTTATGAATCAGAATCTCAAAAGTGTTTGTCAACAGACCACAGATCACAGGTTACTAAAGGTGACAAAAATTCAGCACTATGCTAAATCCTGCAGATAGGTAGTTATTAAACAAACAAAACCTTACTTTCTATGCTAGTAAAACAACTCTAAGACCCAAAGGTAAGGGCTAGGTAATTGGGGCTAAGTGACTACCTTGGGATCATACAGCTAGGAAGTATCTGTGGTCAAACTTGAACCCAGGTCCTTTTGATTCCAGAACTGGTACTCTATCCACAGTGCCACTTAGATGCCCCATAATTTTTTTTTAAACCCTTACCTTCTGTCTTGGAGTCAAGGCAGAAGAGTGGTAAGGACTAGGCAATGGGAGTCAAGTGACTTGCCCAGAGTCACACAGCTGGGAAGTGTCTGAGGCCAGATTTAAACCTAGGACCTCTCCTGTTTTTAAGCCTGGCTCTCAATCCACTGAGCTACCCAGTTGCCCCTCCTAAATAATTTTTTAAAAGTCTAGGAACACAGTTTAAGGTGATACTAGTCACTATTTTACATTTGTAGGTCTCTTTAAAAGAACTGACATTTGCAATAACCTTGTGAGGAAGGGAAGGACAGATACTGTGTTCATTTTGCAGATGGGAAAATTGAGCCATAGAGAAATGGAGTGATTGTTTAGTTCCAGTCATGACCCATTTGAGATTTTCTTGGCAAAGATACTGAAGTGATTTGCCACTGTCTTCTTCAGCTCATTTTACAGATAAGGAAACTGAGGCAAAGATTTTGTTTGCCCAAGGTCACACAGCTAGTATCTGAAGCCAGATTTGAACTCAGGAAGATGAATCTACCTGACTCCCCTCCTAGCACTTTATCCATTGTACCACCTAACTGCCCTGTTACATTTTCAGCAGAAGAGAAAATAAAAAGCCAAGTTTCTTGGGTTCTATTGCTGTTTCTGTCTTTGAAACTAGATCACATCAGATTCTTCTGCTCTCAGGACTTATGGATATTGAAGAGAGCCAGAGGAAATTATAAAACCATGCTGAGTCTACTACAGATTTATATTATTTAATTTCACCTGGAGCTTCACTACAGCCACATTAGTTCTACTTTTCCATTATTGATTTTCTATTCTGCTCACCACAATTGCTGTTTTAAACCTCTGTTCAAGCCACCTCACACTTCACTAAGATAATAGATCCCATTCACTATGAGCTTCCACTTCTCCCCTTCTCATCTCACATCCCCTACTCTTTCCTTCTTAATTTCAGCCTTGGTAGAATTAAGAGGTAAAATCCTCTCCAGATCATGCCATTCCTACTATTACAGTCCTCCAGTTTTCCTCCCCTTCTCAACTAAACTTGAAAAGGCTCCCTACCTTTGGTTTATCTACTTCCTGTCCTTTTCTAAACTCTTGAAGTCTGCATTTGGTCCTGTCAGTGAAGTGAAACTCCACTTTAAAGTCACCAATGATCTCTTAATTGCCAAATCTTGTCCTTTACTCAGTTCTTCTCCTGTTTTATTTGTATTTCTACTGATGATCTGATAACCTTTCTGATTCTCTCTCTCTGTGTCTTTGTCTCTCACCTCTCTCCTGATGGTTCTTTTTTTTTTCTCAAGGCACTGGTTTAGTTAAGCTTTCCTCTATACTCTATCTCACTTGGTAAATCCATTAGTTTCCATGAGTTAAATTATTATCTCTGTAAATGATTCTCATATCTATATGTCCAGCCCACCCTCCAGTCCTGCCTCATCAACTGCCTATTACACATACATAACTAGATTTCAGTAGGCATCTTAAGCTTGCCAAGAGAGTCAATGAGTGAACAAAAGGTCTGATGTGCCAGGAACCATGATAAGTGTTAGGGATAACCCTCCAAAAAGAAAAAAGAATTTAAGGAGCTCACAATCTAATCAGAGAGACTATGTACTAGATAAATAGGAAATGATAGAGGGAAGACCCTAGAATTAAGAGGGGTTGGGAAAGGCTTTATTGTAGAAAATGGCATTAAAGGAAGCTGGTAGGCAAAGATGGGGGTGGGGTGGAGAAGAGCATTGCAGTTATGGGGCCGAGAGATAAGTGTCTTGTTTCAGAAAGAGCCAGGAAGCCAGTATCCCTGGATTCAAGAGAATGTGCATATATATAATGTATATAGTGAAATAAGCCTGGAAAGGTTGGGGGTTGGGAGGCTGGGAAAAATAAGTCATAAAGGGCTTTGAGGGTCAAGAGTTTTATGTTTGATCTTGGAAGCAATAGGGAGCCTCTGTAGTTGAGTAGGGAAGTGATATGGCCCTACCTTCACCATAGGAAATTCCCTTTGGTGGTTGAATGGAGGATGGATTAGAGTGGGGAGAGCCTCCAGGCAGGCTCTGCAAATCCTGCAGCAGACTATATTGCCTGACCAAAACAGACTTCATTTTCTTTCCCAGAAATCCCACTCACTCTCCTGAATTTCCTTTTTACTCTCCAAGGCACTACATACCTCCTAGTCCCTCAGTGGCAATCTTCTCATCATCCATATCCAATGAGTTGCTAAATCTTGTCATTTCTTTTCTCTTTTTCAGTCTCACATGGCCCCTGCATTCCACTCACAGCTATCACTAGAATTTTCATTTTCAGACTCTGAACTGGTTGATAATTGGGCATCCTGCATCAAGGCTCCCTTCTCTAATTCATCCTTCTATATGGCTGCCAATATCTTCCTTAACTGTAGTTCTGATCCAACACCTCCTTCCCTATTTAAAATTCTAGTAACTCCCCAGTGCTTCTAGTATCATACAAACTCCTCTGTTGGACAAGACACAATTTTGGCTTTTGAAGATTCATTCACACTCGCATTCCAGGGTCCGGCCATCCTGGTCTTCTTGAGTTTCCTCCATTCCACCTTCCATTTCCATGGCTTTCCATTGGCTGTTTTCCATGTTCTCCCTCCTTACTTTTGGTGTTTTTCCAAAACTCAGTTCAACCAACAGTCTTCTAAGCAGCTAGTGCTTGGTGCCTTAACTCTTGTATTTACTTTGTATATCTTCATACATTTGTTCATTCATCAATAAATACTACTGCAGTGGTTTGACATTTCCTTCTCCAATTCCTTTTACAACTGAAGAAACTGAGGCAAACAGGGTTAATGGACTTGCCCAGGATCACACAGTTAGTGTGTTAGTTATATGAGAGAGATGAGTTTTCATGACTCCAGGACTTGTATCCTATCCTATCCACTATGCCACCTGTCTCCATCTTATACATAGCTATATATGTATATTTTGATATAAATGTGTACACGTGTGTGTATATATCTGCCCTCTATCTACATATGCATGTATGTTGTATATGTATTTTTTGAGGACAAGGATTATTTTTGCTTTTTTCTCTTTTTACCCAGATAATTAGTTTTTGATACATTTAGAACCCTTCATAAATGTTCTTTGAATTAAAATAGATATGTATATATAAATATCTAAGACAGGTCTCTTCTAGTAAGGTGGGGGAAGAATCTGGGAAGACTGCCTGGAAGATGTCTTATTTAATCTCTTAGAAACCTGAGTAGGTGGTAGTGGTGGGCAGAGGTAAATCATGGGTAGAGGTAGGTATTCTGGAAGAATAGTTCTTTGAGAGAGTACTAAGAAGACACTTGGAGTGGAGTTTAAAGAAAATGCTCCTGAATCAATAAGGAATTATTAAGTACTTTCTAGGTGTTAGGCAAACCTCAACAAAGCCCTGCTCTCAGGGGAGCTAGAAAAAAACCAACCTGGATATATAGTTATTGTTTACATGAATATACGGGCAGCAAAGAGGCAAACCACTCCACTCTTTCTGCCAAGAAAACCCCAAATGAGATCAGGAAGAGTAGGACTGAAATGATTTAAACAACAAATGAATATATATGGATATAACACATAGACACAGAATAGATGGGGGTGGGGGTGGGATATGCAATGGATATATGTCTCCTGGAGAAGGCGGTGCTTGAGTTGACTCCAAAGAAACCAGGGATGATGCCAAGAGGTGAAGGTAAGGATTTTATTTCAAGAATGGAAGACAGACAATATTAAAAGTACAGAAATGGAGGATGGAATATCAAGAAGACCTAGACCACTGGCTGCTTAGAGAGAGGAATTGTGTGCAATAAGCCAGAAAGGTAGGACGTGCCCAGGCTGTGAAGAGTTTTCAATATCAGAGGAGTTCATATTTGATACTAGAAGTACTAGGGAGCTACTGGAATTTAAGGAGTGAAGAGAGGGTGAGGGAGTAAAGTGACAGAGTCAGACTTGTCTTTTAGAACTGTGGAATTGAGTTGGAGAGGGGACCCTTGAGGTAGGAGACTATCACCAACAATCCAAGTGAAAGTTTTGAGTTAGAGGGATTGTGTAGTAAGTGAGAATAGGGTTTTTGTTCAGTTGTTTCCTGTCTGATTCTTTGACCCCAGGTAGAGTCTTGGCAAAGATACTGAAGTACTTTGTCATTTCCTTCTCTAGTTCATTTTCCAGCCAAGGGAACTGAGACAAACAGACTAAAGTGACTTGCCCAGGATCACACAACTATAACATGTCTGAGGCTGTATTTGAAACTCAAGAAGATGAATCTTTCTGACCCCAGGATCTACTGTACTGTACTGTACCACCTAGCTGCTTTAATAACAATAGCTATCATTTATAGAATGCTCTAAGGTTTTGCCAGGGACTTAAATATCTTTTCTTATTTGATCTTCACATGGAGGAATTATCACCAATTTAAAGATGAGAAAACAGACTTAGAGGTTAGATTTGTTTATGGATCACTACAAATAGTCATTGGTGGGATTAGGACCCACGTTCAGGAGTGCATCTTTAATAATATAAGTTGAGACCAAACTCTAATCCCTGGATGTCAGGCTAAAGTGTTTGGACATGATCTTGTAGGATATAAGATTTTCGGCATGGTGGGGGCAGCTGGGTACCTCAGTGGATTGAGAGCCAGGCCTAGAGACAGGAGGTCCTAGGTTCAAATCTGGCCTCAGACACTTCCCAGCTGTGTGACCCTGGGCTAGTCACTTGACCCCCATTGCCTACCCTTACCATTCTTCTGCCATGGAGCCAATACACAGTATTGACTCCAGGAAGGAAGGTAAAGGTTTTGGAAAAAAAAAAAAATTTCAGCATGGAAGCCACACAATCAAAATGGTGTTTTTGGAACATTAGGCTTCATGCTGGAGAAGAGCAAGTTGGGAGTCTGGGCCTGAAATAGGAACATAACTAGAATACCTCTGTAAAGGCAAACAGCAGTTGGTATAGTATTTGCTTCTAAGCTCCACAGTAGAGAAGAGAACAAACAATCTCTTAGGGAAACAGTGAAAAAGATCAGGAGTGGAACACAGATCCCTTCTAGAAATAGCACTAAAACTATAACTGAATGACTAGAGATCAGCCAATTATGTTGTGCCAGGCAAGGTGCTAAATGCTAAATGTACTAAGTTGGATTTAATGGAATATTACTCCACCATAGGAGATCAGAGATGATTTTATGGAATCCTGGGTAGTATGAACTGAAGCTGAGTGAAACGAACTGCATCAGAAAATTTTATGTTTTTATTTATTTTTAATTACATGTAGAAACAATTTTTAGCAATAGCTTTTTTTTTTTGACATTTTATGATTCAAATTCTCTCCCTCCCCAAAACAGTAAATAATCTGACATAGATTATACCAGGTCTGTCATGCAATATATTTCCATATTCCTTATGCCATGAAAGAACATATTGCACATACAAGAATACAAAGGAATAAAGTGAAAAAAAATTGTATGCTTTGATCTGCAGTCATACTCTTTATAGTTCTTTCTATGGATGTGGATAGCATTTTTCATCATACATCTCTTGGGGTGGTCTTGGATCCTTGCATTGCTGATAATAGTTTAGTTCTGTGTGGGATAAAAGAATCAAATCACAGTGACAAACCTGGAGTCAGAAAGTGAGAGTAGAAGCAGCTTTTGTTCTTTTTCCTGAAGAGTCCTTTACAGTTGATCATCCTACATTATTTTTGTTACTGTATACAATGTTCCTCTGGTTCTGCTCACTTTACTGCACACCTGTTCATGCCAGTCTTTTTAGGTTTTTCTGAAATCATCCCAGATTTAGAATAATCTAAACTAGTATAAAAACAATATGAAGAGAAACAAATTCGTAACTAATGAATACAATTGAACAACTAAGTTTCCAGCAGGAGGGGATGAATTCAGGATGAAAAAGAGACTTATGTTTTTGGACATGACCACTGTTAGATTAATTGTGTGTTACAAACCCCTCTACTACTTTGTTTTTAGTTGGAGGGAAGAGAGGTAGGTTAGAGAAGGAGTGGTGTGGGGGATGGAGTTAGTAACATGATGCCTTAAAGAGGACCATTGTAGTATTTTAAATTCACACAAGGGAATAAAAGGAAGTTCAAATTAGGGGCATGGACAAGCAGAACTGTTTTTAAATGAAAGCACAGGATTTATATACCTACAGTAAATAGTATAAAAAAATTCTTATAGAATCCAATTTTTTGTTGGCCTGGTTTACTTAATGTAAATGTTCTTTGTGTTTAAATTCAGTAATAAAAGTTAAAAAAAAAGTGACTGATAATAGCATTTATGTAACTTCTAGCTTTAAAGAGTTTAATATAGACTTTCATTTGAGCCTCTTCTTAGCCTATGAGGTATTAATCTACATTTAATGAGTGAGAAAAAGAAGGCAGATTAAATGACTTGACCCCTGTTACACAACTAGGAGGGGCTGGGCATTGATGGGAACCTGGGCCTCCCTGACTCCCAGACTAGCCAGCTCTCTTTCTGCTAGATCCTGCTAATCTCAGTAGAAGAATCTCAGAATTAGAAAGGGTAAGGAGACAAATGAGTCAACCCTGCCCCTTAACAAAAATGCTACATCCTTACCAGAGATTTTTCAACCTCTGAAGATCTCAGACAGGAGCTCAATACCTCCAAAGGCAAAGTCCCTTCCACTTAGAAATAGTTTTAATAGTAGGAAGTTTTTCTTTTCATTCTGCCAAGTCCTAACTTAGACCTGTTGTTTCTTGTTCTATTGACTGATATAGACTGACTGACTGACTGACTTTTTTAGGGCCAAGCAAAACAGTTTTAATTTCTCTCTTCCATATGGTGAGCTTTGACATACTTAGAGACAGCTTTTTTTTTTTTCCCGTGAATTTTCTCTTTAGGCTAAACATTCAGTCTTTTCAACCAATATTAGGGAGTGTGGCAAGGGTTTTAGGGTCTATTGCTATTTAGTCCCTCTTCTTGATATGCTTTATTTTTGTCAGTATTTTTAAATTTCAGGTCTCAGTACTAAACAGGATATAACATATTTGCTTTGATCAGAGCCAGATTAAAACCAAAATAGAGCTTTCATTGCCTTTATTCTGGACCCCATGTTTCTGTTCATGAAATCTGATACCACATTCACTTATTTTGGTGGCTGTGTTATGCCCTAGACTTGTTGGATTTATAAAAAAACAAACTTTCTTAAGTGAACTGCTGTGTGTATCCAAATCTAGATATTGTGACTTGCACAGGACAAAAGGAATAATGGTGCACTGATGTGTGCACTTTGTCACTGTCTCTAGTTGACCATGAATTAATAGTCACTTCCTGAAGCTCCTTAGTGCCAGAGCCCCTTGGATCTCACTTCCCTGTTCCTGGCACCTCAGTTCCCTCTCTAATCCTGTCATCAGCTGCATACTCTGTTCACCTACCCTAATGCTGCATCCTATGACTGGCTTTGGAAACTATACTTTGGCCTTCCTTCAGAGAACTCTTAAGAGAAGTGGGCTGCTAGAGAGAGTGAGATGGTTGTAAGGCAGGAATTTTTAACTTGGGCTCCATAGATCTCTTCATAAGATGACTCCTAAATCCCTTCTAGATTCCAAGGGTTTGGAAACTTGGATGGGAAGGATATAATACCTTCAACTAGAATTTAGAAGTTCCTTCAATAAATAGTCTGAGAAATCTCCAGATTTTACCTGATTACCAAAGGGGTTTATCACACACACACACACACACACACACACACACACACACACACACACACTCTCCTTACAGTAAGAAATAGAATATTGACTGGTAACTTTAGGAATAGCAGAAAAGGCCAAAGTGACTTGCTGGAAGAGTGGGCTCTGGTATTTTAGGCAAACTAAATTGAAAGGTGACATTCTATAGCAGTGATGGGCAGTATGGTGTGTCAAAATTCACCAAAAAAATGAACATAACTCAGGTGGTGTGTCACTGAGGGAAAAAAAAACACAATTTCATGATATTTATAGTTTAAATAACAAAAATGTATAATTGTAATATTTAATTTTAAACTATTTAGTAAACCAAAATAGGTATTGTCATCTATAGTGCACAGAGTGTCTATATTACACTACAGCAAATGTTTCATCCTCAGCATGCGGCCTCCATACTTGGCTGTGTGTCATCGAAAATGGCTACGCGTGTCAGTGCTGACACGCCTGCCATAGGTTTGCCATCACCATTCTACAGTTTATTGGTGTTTCCAGTGCTGCCTGATTGAGACTGGACAGAGGATTATAGATCTAGAGTGGATAAGGACCAACTCCTTTATATTACCTTTATTCAAGGAACTGTTCCGGGTTGTAGAGGTCTTAAAATTCAGTGCTCTTTTCATGGTATTATATTGCTTCCCTGTTTTGATTTAGTATAAAATAGAATTGTTTGTATACCAAATCTTCCTGTTTTATCCTACATGGCTGAGGCCTCTTTAATCTTTGTTAATTTTTGAGAATGCTCTAAATCTTGTGGGTGGGTGTGTATGTATATACAGTTATATTCAGCTTTTTATTTTATTTGTACTTAAGAAATAAGTTTTTCAGGGACCTGTTGAATTTCATTTTAATTTCCTGCCCTTTTTCATCTTAGGTTGAATGAGGAAGGCTGAGTAGTATTGGTAGGTTAAGTCCTCTTACTGCCCTCTCTGGGGTCAGACTGCAAACAAACCAGGTAGAGAATCTTTTAGACTTGACTCCCTAGATCTGTCTATTGCTTCAGCTTGGCAAGACACTTGTAGATCTGGAATTTTAAGTTTTCGACTTTAGACGCCACATAAATTTTCTAATTTGGGCATGGCATTGTGCCTCAGGGTGTTTTTGCCAGACTTCTAGTTACCTTCCTATTGCTTACCCTCATGAGAGCATCATATTGTTTTCATCCTTCCTCTTCGGGCTCTTCAGGGCTGGTACCCAGGTTACTGTTTTCCTTAGAAAAACTGTTTCCCTTTCAGCATCATGGACTTTGGATGTTGTAGGAGAGTTGAGGGTCCTAGAGAACAGATTCCAAAGGTTTATTTTTTTCCTTTGTATTTGGGTAGGTCTGGCTTTTCATTACTTCTATTAGCTGTGGGATCGAGGCTAAGTTCCTGGACCTCAGTTCCCTATCCTTTGACAGGGTTAATCTTAGATGTGCTCAGGATCTTTCCAGTACTGGACACATGCTACATTCTTCTTAACTTGCTCATGAGTAATGTGGTAGTATGTTAAAAATATCTGTTTTGCCAGACCTGAAAGCTAGCAGACTCATACAGCTTCAGCTGTTACCTCTGAGACATCTCATTTCCCATCAGGCTTCACTCATTTTGGACTTCTTTTTGTTCTCTACCAGGTCCCCCCTGTGTCAGGTCTCTCTCTTCTTCTCTTCCCCACACTTTTCAGCCTTCTATGTGCTGTCTTTCCCCTTTGTGTGGAAGCTTCTTGAGGGAAGAGACTGTCTCTGGATGATTCCCAAATAGCTCCTGTCTTGACCCTACAGTCCATAGCTGCAGACTCATGTCTCAAAACGCCTTACAAATATCATCCCCTTGGTTGGTACCTTATCTGTGCCTACAAGTTAACACTATCCTCAATCAGCAAGCATTTATTAAGCACTCACTATATACCAAGCATTGTGCCAGGCACCAAAGATACAAAAATGGAACAGCCCTTGACCCCAAGGAACTTAAAGTCTACCAAGCTACCCTTCTGGTTTCCTGGTTCTTGGCAGTGGTATTAGGCCCCTATTGTTTCCCCCTTTTCCTTCTTCCCCAGTCTTCTCCCAATTTAAGTCTGATCATATTCTGCCTTAGCAACATTCATTCCTTTTTCTATATTCTCAACTTGATTTGGGAATTAGTTCATTACTAGATAATTACAAATAGTCCCACTCATCGAAATTTCTACCAATGCTTCCTCCCTCCCAATCCATCATTCCTTTCCTTTTCTAGTGTGTCCTTACTCTTATATATACCGCCGCCCCCCCCCCCCCGGGTCCTGGCACTTCCTGGACTTTTCATAGTTTTCTTTTGCCTACTGGTAGATAGGGCATAGGGAGAAAGGAGTATGGCACAGTAGGACTTGGATGCAGGAAGACCTGGGTTCACTTTCTACCTCTGACACTTTACCCTAACTATAAGTTGCTTAAACTCTGCATCATTTTCTTCAAAGCCTTTAAAAGCCAAACAGGATTTTATATTTGATTTTGGATACAATATATACTTTTAATCTTTCTAGAGGCAACCAACCCATTCCACTTTTGGGTGTTTTTTTTTAAGTTATTTTAAGTTTTACTTTAAAAATGTTCCAAAAAAAATGTTCTTGTTGTCTTCCCTCCCCTCTTGCCTCCCCCTTCCTGGAGTTAACAAGCAATTCCACTGGGTTTATACCAATATTATCACTCAAAACCTATTTCCATATAATTTTTTTTAAACCTTTACTTTATCCTCAGTTCTAAGACAAAACAGGGGCAAGGGCTAGGCATTTGGGCTTAAGTGACTTGCCCAAGGTCATACAGTGAGGAATGTTAAATTTGAACCCAGGTTTTCCAGACTCCAGACTTGGTCCTCTATCCACTGTGCTACCTAGTCATTCCTAGTTTTTCTTTATAAAGGAGGACAGAGACCTGTGCCATAGTGATAGTCAATAAACATTTATTAAGGTACCTACTATGTGCCTGGCATTGTTCTAAAGGGCTGGGGTTACAGATATGAAAACACACACACACACACACACACACACACACACACACACACACACACACACAGAGTCCCTTTCCTCAAGAAACTTAACTGCACAAAGAAGAAAGAGCACACAAGAGAAACCTCAAAAATGTGGGGAAGGGAAGAAAAGAGGGAGAAGCCAAAGAAGCCCCAAATAGGGGAAGTCCATTGGAAAATGAGATGTCTTGAAGGGGAATAGGGGGCTTAGATTTTCCCCTTCTCCCCGCCCCCTCCAGTGCCTTCTGAAGTTGTCAGTACTTCAGTTGTCAGTACTTCGAGGCTATTCCTAGACTAGAATGCTTCAAAGCATCATCATCAGGGTTCCCCGGCTTATCTTGGCTGTTGATCTTCTTTGGATTTCTAAGCTTCCTTTTGCCACTGCCCTGAGCTGCTGCTCTTACTGGCTCATGTCTCAGCTGAGTCAGTGCCCTCTGTAGAAATCTCCTCCAATTAACCTTTCTGGGTGTACTAATCAAACAATGTGTAGCTATTTTGCTAGGCTGATTTATAGCCATTACTCCTTGTTCCTTCCTAGGTATACAAGCTGCTGGTTAAGACTTCATGCTTCTCCTTGATGAGGAATACCCTAAACTCTACTTCTAGTAGAGTTAGGGCAAGGGAAATCTTTTTATCCATCCCCTTGGTAGCAAAATGAGTATTTTTTTTCAGCTAGAACTTTCCACATGCCATCATATTTGAAGTAGTAATTTTGCCCTAGTACAGTGGATAAAACATCAGATTTGAGATAAAGTGGGTTCAAATTCTAATTTTTATGCAGGGTGAAGACCAGAGGTCCTCATATGTAAAACAAAGGATTTGGACTAATAACGTCCAAGGTCTCCTTCAGTTCCAAGTTTTTGGACCCTGTATCTTTCAGATTAAACATCCCCAGTCCCTTCACTTGTGTCTTCCTATATCTCACATGATCTCAAGGCCCTTTGATATCCGATTTCTCTTAACTCTAGATGTTCTGAAGCTAATCAGCATCCTTCTCAAAATGTGGTACCTAGTACTGAACAGAACATTGGTTAAGACCTCATGTCCCCAGGGCAGCTGGGTGGCTCAGTGGATTGAGAGCCAGTGGATTGAGAGACAGGAGGTCCTAGGTTTAAATCTGGCCTCAGATACTTCCTAGCTGTGTGACCCTGGGCAAGTCACTTAACCCCCCATTGCCTAGCCCATGGCACTCTTCTGCCCTGGAGCCGGTACACAGTATTGACTCCAAGACTGAAGGTAAGGGTTTAAAAAAAAAAATACTTCATGTCCCCTGACTCTCAGGAGATGTTACCTCCATGTCATTTTTCTTAGAATGTAAGCTTGAAAGAAGGAATTATTTTATTTTTTGTCTTTGTGTTCTTAGCATAGCACCTGGCATCCAGTAAGTGTTTCATGAGTGTTGATTTATTAATTGACAGCTTACCTTTCTTGGCTACTGTCTCATGTTGTCTACTCAGTGGACTTGCATTCTACTAAAGTCCCTCAATTCCTTTTTAGTTATATTGCTACCTAGTTTTACCTCTTCCACCTTGTACTCAGACTTTTTTTTGAACCAAGGTAAAAAACTTTACATTTATCCCTGTTGAATTTGGTCTTATTACACTTAACCCAATGTTCTAGCCTCTTGGTATCTTTTTGGAACTTGAATCTGATGTCTTTGCTCTCTGTGTTATCTGCAGGTTAGCTAAGCAATTCATTTATGCTTTAATTAGGAAACTCTTACAGAAATGTTAAAAAAAAAGTTAAATAGTATCTGGCCAAGCAGGAGCCTTTGGGCACTCCATTAGAACCCTTCTTCCAAGTTGACATTGAGATAATTAATTCTAATAATAATAATAAGTCTAGCCAGTCAATTCAGAATCCATCTATTAAACTTTTTGGATTTTTTGGATATTTTAGATTTTTTTTGAAGGGGAGGGGGTATGTGTTAGGATCCTTGAGAGCTCTCATTACATAATGCTTGAGTATATTTATAGTGTTTCCTGTGCAGTGAAAATGCAAGATGATATCAAGAAATCTGGGCTATAGTTACCACTTTGCTACTAACTAACATTGTGGATGCTTGCTGTGCCTGGGTCTCTTCTTCGTTACTGTACAGTGATCATTTTGAAGTTTCTGAGCTCCTCTGGTCTATGATTCTGATTTTGGAGTTACTGATGCAAAGAAATTTTATATGGTGAAGAAAAATGGGAGTTTGTTGGAAACATGTGACTGAGTTTCAAAGAAGTTGATGACTTTTCCTCCACACCTTGCCATTTCTTCTGATATGTTCCCTTCAGCACAACTTGCTAATTGTCAATCTTTCAGGTTAACAAATATGCTCTATAGCTTTGTAAAACATTCCTGTCTTAAAATGCTGATTTCACAGAAAAAACAGGCTTTAAAAAAAAAAACAAACTTAACCTACTATGTACCAGGTACTGGGCTAAACTATTTACAAATTATTCTCATTTGTTATTCAACAACAGCTCTGGGAGCTAGACACACAGCTTATGTCTGAGGCAGCATTTGAACTCAGCTCTTCCTCACTCCAGGCACTTTAATCACTGTGCCACAAAGGCCTCTTGGATTCCAGTAGCTGGGCAAAATACCTGACCAGAGCTGAAATTCCACAGTTGTCTGTGGATTCCATGCCCTTTTGATTCTGCTAATTGAGCAACTTTGCTTCTTTGAGGAAGCAGGAGCTATCCCATTTCACAAACATTTATTAAGCTGCTACTAGGTTGTAACTACTATACTAGGTTGGGATAAAAGGATCAAAGGATAAAAGGATCAAATCAAGTCCTTGCCCAGAGGATTTGTTTACAAATAATTATGCTACTGTAAGCTATCCAGGACTAAGTAGGAAAGAGTCAAAACTCTCTAGGAAAGTTCTGAGGAGAGAATAATTTAATTTTATGGGGTAAGAAGAATCAAGAAGAGATAACCCTTAACTAAAAACAGAAGGAGTCTCTTTTTACTTCCATTTTTTTCCCTTCCATATTAGATAGCAAATTCTTTTAGGACTGGGCCCCTGACTTGCTTTCCTTTTTGTATCTTGTGGTGCCTAGCAAATACTTGGCTAATAATCTAAGAAATGTGCAAACCTTAAAGCTTAAAACATCAGCAGTAGTTGGTTGTGATTATATGTTGAGTTGAATTGTGTAGTTGAAGTTAGAGGCAAGAAAATATTGACTTTTTTATAAAAGGTGGAAGAGAAAATCTTGTGTTGCCTTGAAGCAACACTATCTATATCCATCCATCCATCCATCCATCCATCTATCCATCTATCTATCTATCTATCTATCTATCTATCTATCTATCTATCTATCTATCTGTCTATCTATNTCTATCTATCTATCTATCTATCTATCTATCTATCTATCTATCTATCTGTCTATCTATCTATCTGTCTACAACTGTAGCATAGAAAGAGTGCACAGTTAAATTCTCATTCTTCTGATTTCTGCTGAGTGATTTGTGGGCAAGCCATTTGTAAGCCACTTCCTTCTTCTGGTCTGAATCAGAGGACCTCTGATGTCACTTATAATTAGAGATCCATGATTCCTGATGGTCTTTGTGGAGGTGAAAAAGCTTAACAGACAGTTATAAAGCATTTTAATGTTTGCACAGCATTTCATAGAATTAACTTCAGTTCACTTCAAGCATTTAAACATCTGTTCTATGTACCAGGCAGGGTGTCCTAGGAAAGGGACGTAAAATAAAAAACTAGAGTTCCTGTCATCAATTCTAATGAGGAGTGGATGGATGACAACATACACATGTGAGAAAATACAAC
Source organism: Gracilinanus agilis (assembly GCF_016433145.1). Classification (NCBI taxonomy): domain Eukaryota; kingdom Metazoa; phylum Chordata; class Mammalia; order Didelphimorphia; family Didelphidae; genus Gracilinanus; species Gracilinanus agilis. The sequence continues at coordinate 59,095,569 of NC_058133.1, forward strand.
ATATACAAAGTAATTTCTGAAGGTTGTGGGAAAGCCCCTCACATGTGGTGATCAGGAGGTGGCACTTAGATTGAGCCTTGAAAAGAGCCAGTCAATAATAAAACTAATCATAACTAAGTTTAAAAAAGAGCCAGGCACTCCAAGGTGGGGCGAAGGAAGAAGAGAAAGACTAATTATGTTCCCATGTGATAAATAGCCTTTTGAGAAAGTACCACAGACATTAGCATCCCTCCTTAGTAGATAGAAAGCCGTAGCTATGAAAGGTCATATGACTTGCTCCTGTTCACACCTGTCAGGTAGAATTCCAACCCAGTATCAAAATTTAGTGTTCTCTGTGTTACACCTGGCTGCTGTCATCTGATAAAATAAAATGCTTTGTGAAAGATATGAAACCACAGGCTTACAGTGGAAAGGATTATAAGATCATTAGGTTTAGATTTGGAAGGCAATTTAGAGATAATCTAGGCCACCATATAATTTTACAGGCAAGGAAAGAGGTCCAGAGAATATAGGGAACACAGTTAGTAATTGTGGCATTTATTCATCCTTTCTGAAGGAAGAGGGAAAGCCTACCATTAACTACTTTTTGGGGAGAGTGATATGATCTTTGAAACAATTAGAAGTTTTGTAAAGGATACTGATAAATTCTTAGAATGGGTAAGCAAGATAGTTAGGCACAAATAGGTATAAAGGATCTATATACATTTAGCCTGGAGAAGAGAAGAGTTGGGAAAACATAATGTCTCAATATTTAAAATGTTATTAAAAGCTTAAGGGATTAGCTTTATTTGGGGCATTTAGAACCCAGGACCAATGGTTGGAAATTATAGAGAGACAGATTTCATCTCAATATGTGTTTTCTTTCTTTCTTTATTTTTATTTACTTTTATTTTAATTTTTTGACATTTTTTTAAATCCTTAACTTCTGTGTATTGGCTCCTAGGTAGAAGAGTGGTAAGGGTGGGCAATGGGGGTCAAGTGACTTGCCTAGGGTCACACAGCTGGGAAGTGTCTGAGGCCAGATTTGAACCCAGGACCTCCTGTCTCTAGGCCTGGCTCTCAATCCACTGAGCTGCCCAGCTGCCCCCTCAATCTGTGTTTTCTATTAATTACAGTTATCCAAAAATGAAATGGTCTGCCTTAGGATAATGAATTCTCCATCACTAAAAGTCTTCACACGTAAACTGAAAGACCACTTGACTTAAAGTACTGTAGAGTTTAACTGTGCCTCAGTAAAGGGATTTGTCAACTTGAAGATCTTTTCTAACTTTCTATGATTCTTCAGTTAGATTCTTGACTAGTGCAGATTTGCCTTCATCTCAAGGGGATATGTCCATCTCAAGGATAACTGGGAACTATTGCTTGAATCAGAAGAGAAAGGGCTTAAGATAGATCTTCTTAATGAACAGATAATGTCAGAGGATTGGGTTGCTAGTTATGAGCTCTTTAACCTAAATCACAGAAGCCATATACGGTCGTCTTTTAAAGACAAATAAACTGTCTTGTGTTAAAGAACTGATCCCCAAGCAGATGTGTTTAGATTTGAAGATGTTTCAGCTTTGATTGAAGAAGCTTGCTTTCTTCTCTAACCAAATATGATGTGAAACTGAAAGCTGGCTTTTCTCTTCTGCTGCCTTTGCATCTTTTTGCCTCTGATATTTTAGCAGTGTGTAAGACAGAGGGAGGCAAAACTGAGCAGACCACGTCAGAATCGATTCCCCCATCATTTACCATTCTGCAGGGAAAAAAATGCTTCTTTTTTGTATTTGAGAATTTTTAGCTGGTGACACTTCAATCCCTGCAATTAGTTCCTTCTTCCCCAAACCAGAGAGGATCCTTTTGAAGACTGAAGCCCAGATCTACCTGTGGGGCAAAGAGAAACTTTCCTTTTTAGCATGAGTGTTTTTGTTTTCTGCATAGTGATAAGGTTTCTCCTCAGAAAGAAAAGAATTTTCTTGCCCTCCCACAGAGGTGTGAACAAATTGTAAGAAGGATAGCCAGGGGCTGTGTTTCACTAGGTTTTTTAGCTCTCTTTCAGGTAAACAGTAGGGCAGGCTCATCTGGCCTACATTCATTTTCCAGATGAGAAAACTGAGGCCTTGAGAGATAAAGTGACTTGTTGTAGGTCACACAGAAGGTAAGTAAATAGCCAAATCAGGATTTGAATATCCAGGACTCTTTCCAGTTGTTTCACACTGTTTCCCAATAAGGAGGCTGAGTAAATTTATGCCTAACCTGTTTATAAACAGTTTTGAAATCATGATCATTATGGCTATTCCCTCCATGAACACAGGTCACAGTTCTTTCCTACCTTAATAGATGGTCTCTTTGTGAATTTCTGGGATTGGTTGTAAAATTTATCAGTCTTTTAAAAACCCAAGAATGTGGAATGGCAGATCCACATAGACTATATATTTGCTGGGATTGTAATTGAATCATTTCCATCTTGATGTAGGGCCTCCTAGTACTTGGGTTCTGCTGGTATCACTTGAAATTTCAAGATACCTTCATACTGAGGTACTGAAAGAGGAAATTGGTAGAGAAGCTTGTTTAAGTCATATCCCAATAACTGCATTTAAATGTGGCTTTGGGGACAGGCACTAAATTGGTGTATGCAAAGATAGAACTTTAGAATTGGAAGAGACCATAAAGGTCATCTCATCCAATCAGTATTCCAACAGTAATTGCCTCAATAATCTTTCTGACAAGCAAAAACTCAAGTTTTCTCTTGAAGAGCTTGAGTAAAATGTTTAGCATGGATATTTGTTAAAAAGGAATGGAAGAGTACTGACCTTTAGATAAAAAATACATTATCTCTGCCTTTGTTAAATTTGTGATCTGGAGTTGGGCCTAAGTTGTTTATTTTATTTATTTTTTAAAACCCTTAACTTCTGTGTATTGGCTCATAGGTGGAAGAGTGGTAAGGGTGGGCAATGGGGGTCAAGTGACTTGCCCAGGGTCACACAGCTGGGAAGTGACTGAGGCTGGATTTAAACCTAGGACTTCCCATCTCTAGACCTGACTCTCAATCCACTGAGCTACTCAGCTTCCCTCTAAGTTTTATTTTTTTATTTTTTTTATTTTAAACCCTTAACTTCTGTGTATTGACTTATAGGTGGAAGAGTGGTAAGGGTAGGCAATGGGGGTCAAGTGACTTGCCCAGGGTCACACAGCTGGGAAGTGTCTGAGGCCGGGTTTGAACCCAGGACCTCCTGTCTCTAGGCCTGGCTCTCAATCCACTGAGCTACCCAGCTGCCCCTCCCCCCTAAGTTTTTATTTTAGTCTCTTCTTTGAGTTAATTCCAGAGTTGTATTATTCAAATAGGATATTCAGAAATTTATTGTACTGGTATTGAGGGAGAGAGGGACTTGGAATGGTGGTGGTTGGTTAACCTCTTAACTTTCATGTTTTCTTCTCTAGCTCCCCCTTATTTAGGATTTTGAGAAAAGTAAAGACGCTAGAGCAGGAAGGGGAAAGAGGGGAGACACACCTTGGTTATTTCTACTACTTTTATATTACATCTTCTCTATCTGTATCCTTTTTAGAGAGAATAGAAAAGACCATGGAGTTCTTTCCCAACCATAAATCTGTGATCATATGATCTTGTGCTTTTTGGTTTACTGAACATAAGGCGATAACCTAACCTAAGAATATCTGTCAAATTAGTTATCTTTTGACCATCAGGGGAGCCTGGAAGGAGTTCCAAGAGGCTCATGGAAAACAGCTCCTTGGTGTTGATTGCAATGAATTATTGTGCTCTTTCTAGGGCAGGTAGTCCACATAATTAATTCTTTTTGCAAGGAAACCAGTCTATTCAATCCATAAGAGAATAGGGACAAGAACCTGGCTCTTCTGTCTGTCCCATTCCAATACTCTTTCCTTTACACCATGCCTGCATAGTTATCTGTGGCCACTTAGAAATGCGCCTCCCCCCTCCCCTTTTTTTAACCCCTCCAGTAGGGAATATGAGGCAATGTGGTGTTCATTTTACCAGATTCGTGAGTTGCTTCTTACTTAGTTATTTAGTTTCTTCCATGAACTAGCTATATGACTTTGAGCAAGTGAATTTACTTTTCTGGGTCTCAGTTTCTTAAAATATCTATATCTTAAAATATTTATCTTTATATTTTTTAATCTATAAAATAAAAGGGTCAGACTTTTGTTTTCTGAATCTATGTGCCTAAGTGTTTGTGGAGACTGACAGTAGAGTCACAGGATTTTAGCTTTTGAAAGCAGTCTAAAGCTTAATTCTGAGGCACTGTTTAAAATTGTTTAGAAAGTTAAGTTAGGATTTTTTGTTCTGAGTTACATAATTTGTTTTTGGGAACCATGATCTTGATTGGGCCTGGGGCAGAGAAAATGGAGGAGGCAATCTCATCTGCCAAGGAATAGCAGATTGGGGTTAGTGTGGGTTGCATATAGTGCTGTGGACCAGCTTTTCATAGTGTCTGAGGCTTCCGGAAGAAGTCTTCATATTACACCTTTGTTCATTATCAGAAGACCTCTTAAGGGCTCACTATATGCTTTGACTTTAGTATGGTCCTAAAGATAATGAATCATCCCATACTATGCCAAGTGCCAAATGAGTGGAACTCAGAAGCAGAAGAACTAAAGGATTCAAAATGAGTGGGGAAAAGGAAGTAATCAATTATTCATTGAATATGTAGCAGAGATGGTCCTTGAAGAAAGGAGAAGATGAAGAGGTAGGCTTGAGAATGGGGTCTGTCCAAAGCAACTTCTCCTTGCTGGAAGGAATGGTAGTAGCATCTGTTTATCTATTGGAATGGGGTTTAAAAATTATCAAGTTTTAGTCAAGTTTTGGGATCTATTTGTGTTTTCAAATTACTTTAATATCATTCTTATTTTGCCTGGCTTTCTGCTCATTAATAGTACCAAGATTTGTGTTAAGCAGAGCAAATCTTTACTTAACTTGATGTTTTTAAAATGTTATCTCTTTTTTCAGATTCAATACTAAGTATGCATTCTAAGGCAGAAAAGCATTAAGGGCTAGGCATTTGGGGTTAAATGACTTGTCCAGGGTCATATAGTTAAGAAGAGTAGGTTTGAGCCCAGGACTTCTAGACCTGGCTCTCTATCCATTGAGCCACTTGGCTGCCCTTTGGCTTGACCTTTGAAGATAGGAGTCTCTTGCTTGGCTTTTTCTCAGTACTTAATGGAAGGACCAAAGAAAGATGGAGAGCTATTGTCTGGCTCCGCAGCTCATCATCATCATTGTTGTCAGCTCTCTTACCTTTCCCTTATACTCTTCTTGTCTTCCTCTTGTGGTGAAGAGATGTTACTTAATTCCATTCAGAAAACTTTGTGGATCTAGAGGAAACTCAAGGCAGAAGATGGGGATGTTCTTAGGTTTCCTTGAAGAAGAATAGGCAGAGAACCAGCTAATTAACAGGCTGTGTGAACAGTAAAAATTGAATATTATGTTAAGTAAACAGAAAAGGGGAGTGAAAGCAGAGAGCCCAGATTTGAGGCAAGTGGACACAGCAGGGGCTTTATGTAAGGATTATCAGAGCTGGAATGGCAATTTAGTTTTACTGCCATTTGATACTATTGATCCAGAAAGATAGTGGAAAAAGAAAAAAAGAAGAGGGGAGCTGTGTTATTATGTATCTCAGACCTTTGATTCTAAGAGCAATTAAGTGGAAACAAGACATTGTCATAACCTAGCAAGTACCTTAGGTGTTTGTCATGATATTCCCAGTTTCAAGAGGAAAACGTCAGAAACCAAGGTGAGCAGGAAGGAGCTGTAGTCATTTAATAACCCTGCAGTGCTCTTCAAAGCCTTGCCAGCCACCATGATTCAGGGCATAAACTGGTTGACAGCAGGGGCCAGGAAGCCACTTGTACTTGACCTTTCATCCAGCATTTGGAAGATGGACAGTGTTGTTGTGGGCTGGCTTAATGCCGGTGAATATAAGACACAGCAATTACTTTTAGCTACAATTGACCTTTGGTGGAACACTGATTATCTTGGAGATCATCCATACATATGTTCCCTCTATCCCTCCATGTGTACCCTTCCCCCTTTCATTCCCCTCTCTGTCTCTCCATGCCCCTGCTCCTCCCCCCTCTCTCCTACTCTGTCTCTGTATCTGTCTCTCCCTTCCCTTCTCCCCTTCTCCCCATGGTCTCTGTCTCCTCTGTCTCTGTCTTTTCTCTCCACCCACCCACCCTACTTTACCTTAGAATTTTTTTTTTTTTTTTGGTACTTGTGTGCTGTTAAGCCCAAGGAAATGAATATTGTGATTTGGGGATGGAAATTTTATTTTATTTTTTGAAGTTCAAAATATGTATTTGTTTTCTTTTAGAAATTAATTTTTTGTTGATTAATTTAGAATTTTTTCCATGGTTACATGATTCATGTTCTTCCCCTCCTCTATTCCCTCCCCCATCCTGGAGCTGACAAGCAATTCCACTGGGTTATACATATATCATTGTTCAAAACCTATTTGATGGAAACTTTAAAATTATAAGTTGTTATATCTGAGGAGGGAAGTACAGAGGGATGTAAGGAACTTTGAGAAATCAGGTGGGCTTGTGACTTATTCTGCAAGGAGAATTCTGAAAGGGATCCTGATAATTGATAGCTGATAGCCAGCCACCTGAGTGCTTTGAAGCTTTGGGAAAGGTCAGAAATCTTATACATATCAAACATTTCTCTGGAAGTGAGTGCTAATGCTTACTGAACTTCCTCCTGCTATAGCTTCTGATTTTTATTTCCTTCTTTATCAGTGGGTTTTGCTGTTCCTTGTTTTCACTTGATGTGAATTGTTTTATCTTGGCCCCAGCTTTAGTAAAAGCCCCTTAGATCAACATGTCCCATTTACAACATGGGCTACTGAACCAGGGACCTACTGTGTCAGGCCTTGTCTTCTGCCAGGAGGCACCAGGAGGGGCCATCTGCTTTTTCTTCTCTGGCATTATTTTCTTCTAGGCCTAACTGCAGTCTGTGGCGAACTGGGAAGATTGAGGTGCCCGTGAACACTGTGTTATGCCAACTTGATGCAGCATAGACTTTGTTGGCCATTATTTTTAATGTCCTTTTTTATTTAAAAATTATTTTTAAAAAAGTTTTTTTTTCTTATTGACATGCTGGCTTACTAAGGGTTTTCTATCTTTTTTTTCCCTCCTTTATCTCTACTTAAGTAGTTTTAACTTTTTAAAAAACATACATAAATCTGCACCAAAGCCCAAATATATTTTTAAATAAGTCAGATATTAGAACTGTCTCCTAGTCAGTCTCAGTGGACTTTGCAGAAAGAACCTTTTTTTCCCCTTCTTTTGACACATTTTCCAAATTCTCCTATTTGAGAAGGTTTGGGATTTGGGGGAAATTTTCTTCCACTTCGCATTTTAACCCATTATTTTAGTCTCCTTTAGTATGCTAATGATGGTATAATTTGAAGCAGATACGTCTTAATGGTCAGAGAAAGGCGTTTGGAGGAAGACTGATTTTTAAGGCTCTGGAGGAATAAATCTCAGGACTCATTGCTTTCAATTCGTTTCTAATTCATGTATTTCTTTCTCTAATCAGGCATTTCAGCTTTTAGGGTAAAAATTGCTTTTCCTCATCTTCAGCAAGTTGAGTTTTTCATAGGATTTAGAACTAGAGAGACACAATCTGAATTGGAAGAGGCCTACTAATCCAATCCATTCTGGCACAAAAATTCTTCTCCCAACACCTAAGACTAGTGGTTATTAGCTTTTGCTTGTAGCCCTTTACTTACTTAATTAATTTACTATTTTATTTTTTAAACCCTTACCTCCCATCAATACTGTGTATTGGCTCCAAGGCAGAAGAATGGTAAGGGCTAGGCAATGGGGGTAAAGTGACTTGCCCAGGGCCACACAGCTAGGAGAAGTGTCTGAGGCCATATTTGAACCTAGGACCTCCAGTCTCTAGGTCTGGCTCTCAATCCACTAAGCTACCTAGCTGAACCATTTAAAAGAAATGGTTGCTTCCAAGGTAGTTCTTTCCACTTCTTCCTAACTCTTATTTTAAATAATTTTTTCCTAATGAAAAAGGAGCCTAAATTTGCTTCTCTGTAACTTCTACCCATTTCTTCTGCCCTATGGGAGCAAGTAGAAGTTTACAGGGCCAGAAGAGACCTTAGAGGCACTCTAGTCCAACTCTTCTCTATTTGTAAATAAGAGAAACTAAGGCTTGGAGAGGTTGTGACTTGCCCAAGGCCCTGTGAGAAATGTCAGAGCTGAGATTTTGACCCAATTCCTTTGACATCGAATTCTGTATTCTTTCCTGTTTGGTACCTTCCTCAGCCCCTCACTGCCCACACCCACACCAGCCCTTTTTCTAGGTCAAACATTCCTCCATCCTCCAATCTCCATCCTGGTTGTCTAAGATCCTTTATAAAATTTGTCAGTATAGATGTGGCCTTGAACTGGGCAGCTTATATGTATTGGTCCCAAGGCAGAGGAACAGTAAGGACTAGGCAATTGGGTTTAAGTGATTTGCCCAAGGTCACATGGCTAGGAAGTGTCTGAAGCCAGATTTGAACCCCAAACTTCTTGCCCCCAACTCTTACTCTTTGTCCAGGGAGTCACCTAACTGTCCTCTACAAAGTACTTTCTTATTCAAGTTAGTTAGCCTGTGTTAGGGAGGGCAGCTCTTGATGGTCTAAGTGAAGGAAGGCTTTTCTTCTCTGCCTCAAGGGGACTAACTGTCTCATTCCTTGTTCTTCCACCCACCACAGCCTGTCCCTGGAAGACTGCCTTGTGTTTAGTGATAATATAAGGATGGGCCAATTGCTCATGGTCCTTGGATGTTAACCTTTCTGTGTCAGTAATTCTGAAGCATCACCTGATAAAGTAAATGCTAGGTCTTTTAGGTTTCATTGGACTTTCGTTCCTTAGTTTCTCTGTTAACATTAGAGCAGGAGACAGACAGAGAATAATATGCCAGATGTTTCTTGCTGATAATAGCTTGGTGCCTAGACCTTTTTCCTTTTGTCTTTTGTGACACTTAATTCAGGTATGCTTGCAGCATGGACTACTTGTACTCTTTCTTTAGGGATATCTTTGTACTCCTTCATATCAACTTTCTTCCTTATATCAGTGATGACATTTCAGGTCTGTACTACAGCTTTGCAGTGGTATAAAGTGGTATATTTTGCATCCTCTTATCCTCATTCCTTCTCAGGATTTTCCTTAGGAGGTATAAAGCATATGGTAGGTGCTCTAAAGATAACCTTCCCATCTTACAGAAAAAGAAACTGAGGCTCAGGAGGTTGTGGTGACTCATTTCTGTGATGCTTGAAGCTTTACAAAATCCTGTCTTCATATAGCCCTGAAAAGTCATTGTTGTGTCTTATAGATGAGGAAAATAAGACAAAGTGGTTAATTAAATTGTACAGGGTCACACAGCTGGTAAGTATTGTTATGGCTAGAATTCCAATGGTGCTATTCTGATTTTGGAAAGCTAGAGATTTGTCCGACTAGACCTGGCTGGTTAGCCAGGGTTCTAAGGAGACAATATTTTATGAAGTGCTTAGTATAGCATCTGGCATATAGTAGGTGCTTAATAAATGCCTGTCTTCTTCCTATCCTGTTTTTCAGTTTCTTTTCCCCTATTTATCATTACATTTTATATTTATATGAAAAAAAACCCTTACCTTCTATCTTAGAATGAATATTAAATATCAGTTATATATTTTTTAATTCTTGGTCTTTCTTTCTAGCTATCTGTCCTACTGTAAAAAAGACATTTTGTGTGTGTGTGTGTGTGTGTGTGTGTGTGTGTGTGTGTGTGTGTGTGAACAGGGCTTTTTTAAATTCCCTTATTGCTTATTGGTTTGGAAACATTAAATTCTCCATACTTATGAAAGAGTGGTCATTTCCCTGACTTTTATCATACACAAGGGCCTTTGACTAGAGAGATGACAAACCTGTCACCACTGCAATGCTTTTTGGAAGAGAAGGTGTCATCACATTCCCTCAGCTTTGTATGTGGGTATAAGCAGCCTTATAGAAAGGAATGGATGTTGGTCTATCTCCACTTACTAGCTTTGTGGGCACATCATTTGACCCCCAAGCCTCAGTTTCTTCACATATAACTTAATGTACAGGATTGTTGTAGGAAAGGCATTTTATGATTGCTTAAAATGCTACATGAAATATTTTTGTATTATTAGAAAAAAATTGCCATCTTTTTCTTTATTCTTTAATATGCATGCACATGGTATGTGAATAGGAATGTATAAACACAATAATCCTTTGCAGGAAAAGTGTTCAACATGTAAAGGAAAGGGACATTATTCTGCATCTTTTTGGCTGGAAGAGTTACTCTCAAAGTCTGATCAATTAGCAGTTACTAATCAGTAAGCATTTAATAATCTCCATAGAGTCAGCCACTATTTTTTCTAAATTTTCAGATGCTATTTTTGACAGATAAGATCACTTTTGGGATTCCCCATTGTCTCCTGGAGCAAATACATATGATTTACATGTGTGAGAGGTTTCTAGGAACAAACAATTCCTGTTTCACTGTTTTGTATTTATAAGGATAGAAAGAATAACAGTCAGTGAGGTATGGTACTCCACGTTTGTTCATTTAGTTTAAGCTCCACCTTTGCCACTGTGTGACCTTGGCTAAGCAAAATCATTTTAACTTTTTAGATCCTATTTCCTCATTTGCAAAATGAGGATGTTCATATTTGTTCTACCCAAATGATAGTGCTGTTCCTAGGAGAGTGCTTTCTAAACTGTTGAAATCTTATAGAAATTTGAACTATTACCCTAAAATCAAGGTAACTTGTTAACCATCTTTTGTTTATACAAATATTTTGGAAACAAGCAGATTTCCTGCCCTCTTTCCTCCAATATAGCATGTATTAGACATCCCTGCTCTTATGCCATTTTTAATATTTGCACATTTGATTCTGTCTAATTTCTGAAAGCCCATTCTTTTTATTAGTTAGCCTTCTCTCTTTATTAGTTTGGTCATACCAATTGATGTCCAAAGAGCTTGGGTGCAGGAGAACCCCCAAGGTTAGGATCTTTTTTAAAGAACTGTTTGTATATATAGAAAAGGAACTCATTGGGTTTCAAATTCTATAAAGCAGGAGATGAAATTACAGGAAAGCTGATGTTGGAATCATAGTTTGTTTGTTCAGTGCTTAGCACGGTGCTGTTGGTAATTGATTGATTGTCATTGATAGATCGATTCTCAGAATCTTGGTCTATCAGTTGACCAGAGTGAACATTCTCTGATTCTTTTTAAGTGTGAACATTTGGTGAATTATTTCCAGCAGCAATGTGTGCTGGGAATTTGTGCCTCACCTTGTAGTCTTTAAGTTCTGGAGGTCTTGAAATCCTTTTCCTATCTCCTCTGCATTTAACTACTCTGAGCTTTGTTTTTATTCTAGGCTTCCCAAGGCCATCACTCTTGGGCCTTGGAAGCAAGTTTCTTAGGACCTGGTACTAAAAGTGGGTTGGGTTTTCCTATGAGGTGGTTTAAATCCAGTTCTGTGTGCCCCCCCCCCCAGCTCTTGGTTTATCTAGTGGAAGATGGAGAGAGGCTTAATAGATAAAAATGTTTTTCTACAATTGCAAATTTCAATTCAGATGATATCCAGATTATTTATTAACTGAACTGTCCACCTAACTTTTTTATTGCCCTGCAGTTTTCATTTTGCCTCATCCTATTAAGCAGTGTCAGGTGAGTGGCACTGGGCATGGATATAGAAAGAAGGGAATTTTATAATGTTGCCCATATTATTTGATGGTATTTCCTTTAGTTTTAAAATAATAACTTACATTTTTATAGTGCTTTAAAAATCATGGCTCCACAAACAGCCCTCTAAAATAGGTAGTGAAGGTGTTATTTCCAATTTACAGATAAAAACTGAGACCCTAAATGATTAAGTGAATTGCCTATGGCCACACAGTAATATCAGAGCCAAAGAGGCTATGAAATTATATCTCCTAATTGGGCTGTTTCTTGTACACATTGCTGTCTCAGGGTTTGGGGTGGGTTAGTTGCCTTCTCCATTTAGATTTTAGAAAACTATTAATTGATGTTTCAGATCCCCATAATATCATTGAATCCCAGAGATATTAAGTACTTAGCTTGGATAATCAAATTTGGTCTGAACAGGATTAAAAAAGAAAAAATTAATACATTAGATCGTAATGAAGAATCCAGCTTCCTTTGACATCCTCAAATCCAGATAAATTCCATCCTGAGCTTCTGAAAGAACTGAAGGATTTGTTTACTCCATTGTTTTGTCCATTTTCTCTTCCTCATTAGTTTGGGAGCTAATTATGATCAGAGATTATTTTTGCATTTCTTTCCATATCCAGCATCTAGCACAGTACCCGGCACATTGTATTGTTTAATAAAATGTTTATTGACTTAACGTACCAGAGGACTGGGGAAGTATTAAAGATCTATTTTCAAAAAAAGGAAGAGATTTGTAGCCTGCAGATTATAGATTTGTGCTATAAACTATAGTCTAAGCACTTCTACTTGTACTATTGATTTTGATTCCTTCTAGCATGGTTAGAAGGGCTAGACAGTGAGGGTTAAATGACTTGATCAGGGTCACCCAGCTAGGAAGTGTCATGAGGGTGGATTTGAAACTAGGACCTCCAGGTCTGACTCTCAATCCACTAAGCCATCTAACTGCCTTCCCCTTCCCAGAAAAGAATGGGACCCCCGTGTTTTTGTTTAGTGGAAAGATAGAAGATCTTGATGTAGCCCATAGTGAGTAGGTTGAGTCTCTGGGATGGATTGTCCACGAGGGGAAGGAATGGGTCAAGACCTAAGATCTGTTTGGATGGATGCCTGGGCAAGCTTCATACCACCTGCTTCCTCATCCCACCCTCTGACCTCTTTATTTTGTCTTTAGTGGAAGAAAATGCATATTCTGAGTGGCTGTGGGAGCTCCTGCCCTCAGGGTCATTGAGGCAAGGAAGGGTTGGGTATGTGGCAATAGTCCAAGAGGTCTAACCCTCACCAGAACCTGTTGAGAGAATCTCTATTTGGAAGTCCAGACTTTCTCTCCTGCTCTGCTGCTGGGTCCTTATCTCATCCTGAGGCAAATAATTCACAAATTCAAAAAAATTCTATGCATCCTAGATTTTCTAAGGACTGGGTTGGGTGAAGGAAGGTGTTTCTGCCATAGGCCAAACTCTTCTTGAGCTTCTGCAGTTTTCTTGGCAGAGATACTGGAGTGGTTTTCACTAGATCATTTCTCCTTCTCCAGATCATTTTACGGATGAAGAAACTGAGGCCAACAGAGTGCTCAGGGTCACACAGCTAGAAATTGTCTGAGGCTAGATTTGAACTTGGGACTTCCTCACTTCAGGCTTGCTCCATATCCATTGTGCCACCTGGTTGCTGTAGATACTACTAGTATTATTTAGGTTCTGAGAAGTTAATGCACATCTTTATTCAGCTTTTTGATCTGAGCTGAACTCCTAGTGTTTTCTCTGTCATTATCAAAAGATGGTTTTTCTCCTGGACAATGATTGATATTTGAACCAAATATTGATTTTTGTCTAAATTCACAATTGCTCAATGAGAGAGCAAGTATTTTTATCCCCATTTTGCAGATGAAGATAATAGAGACTTAGAGAATCTAGGTGATCTGTACAAGAGAATAAGTGACACTTTCCATGTCAAACAGCTGCCTCTATGAGGAATGGTTGAGGTTTAAGCATATCTCTGAGCAGCCAGTCTTGATGACAGCATTATTCTTTGGTGCATCTACCATGCATAGGTCTTGACTAGCCACATGAGGAATGAATGATTCAGCTAAGCCACTCATTGCTGTTCTCTAGGGTGGCATCTATCTGTGAGCTACACAATCTTCCCATGAGACTGTGCTCTGTGGCTCCAACATGCCTGATTATGTGTATTGAAGGGAACAAAATGATAAGGCTGTTTGATGAGTTGTAAAATTTTATTGTACAGAATATGTATGGTAATATGATATGATGTGATGCAATATGATACAATATAATGGAATAATATAATAGCATAATACAATATGATATGATAATTAAAATCTTAATATATTTTTTAAAAGACACGTTATGGGGCAGCTGGGTAGCTCAGTGGAGTGAGAGTCAGGCCTAGAGACAGGAAGTCCTAGGTTCAAACCCGGCCTCAGCCACTTCACAGCTGTGTGACCCTGGGCAGGTCACTTGACCCCCATTGCCCACCCTTACCACTCTTCCACCTATGAGACAATACACCGAAATACAAGGGTTTAAAAAAAAAAATCTAAAAAAAAAAAAAAAAGAAGACGTTATGAACTCTAAATTTCTCAGGGAAAGTTTTCTGCACTGCTACTATAATCTATTACTGAGAATGCCGAAGAAAGCAGAAGAGAGGACTTAATTTTCAATCTCTGCCTGATTTCCTGGGATGGGGGAAGATACTGCTCCCTCTCCCCCAAGTCTCAGGTTATCAGGTCCCCAAATATTTTTTTGGAGGGGTTGAGTGACAGTTCCCTATGTCACATAACTAGGAAGTGTCTGACATTCAATTTGAACCCTGGACTTCCTGTCTCCAGGTCTATCACTGAACTACCTCATCTCAGATGTTTTGAAAAGATTGACTCAATTTCTGCTTTCTGGAGCACCCTCTTCCCACTTCCCTGGTATACCTATACTGGCATGCTGGGAAGTCTTAGAATCCCTTGTTCTTTCTAGGTAGGTGCCAGCCATCTCTGCTCCTGACCCCTCGGGAGGGTCACCATGTCACTATGTTTGGGTGGTCTCACTATGACCTACTGAATAAAAAGGCTTAACTTTTGGAGCCACCACTCTTTTCTTGTCATTAATCAGACAGACAACTAATTGATGGTTCTGCCACACTATGGTAATCTTTTCTGGGCAAAGGGTCTGCAATATGATAGAAAGAATACTATAGATTTGCAGTCCAGAAGATATTAATCCCAACTCTACTAGTTATGGTAGACACCTTGAGCAAGTAAGTTACTTCATAAACACTTTGGACCTCAGTTTCCTCATTTGTAAAACACAAGAGAATTATCCTAAAACCCTTCTGGCTCTAATTCTTATGGTGCCATTCTGTAGCATTGCCATTTTGGCCTGAATTTAGATAATCTCTTTCTCTACTATAATAAACTTTTTTTTTTAAAAAGACTCTTACCTTCTGTCCTAGAATTAATACTAAGTATTTGGTTCTAATGGGTTAGGAAATGGGGATTAAATGACTTGCCCAGGGTCACACAGCTAGCAAGTGTCCCATCTAGCTTCCCCTATTATAAACTCTTAGCTGTGTGACTTTGGTTAGGATTTACCTGCCTGAGGGGGTGGGTTAGATGAACACTTAAGATTTCCTGCCTCTTAACTTATTATGATTCTTTCTATTCACCTGACTGTAGAAATAACCTACTCCTCTGCTGCCTAAATTGTCTTCTCTATTTAGTCATTGCTTTAGGGAATTTTCTGAATTGACTCTTCTTTTTTAAAAAAAGTAAATGTTTTGTTAGACTTGACACTGAACATGAATAGACCACTAAACTTTCTTAGTCACTATTTACATTAAAACTAATTCATTCCCTCTAAGTCCCTGTTGAGAGTTTTTTACCCATTCTTTTATGATTGTATTCACTGCGTATGCCATTTTCCTAAATCATCTTTTCACTTTTGCATTATGTCATAAAGGAACTTTTAGATTTTTGTATGTGTTCCTTCTTCGGGTCTTTCTAGTATATCCTATTATCACAATTTATTTAGCCATTTTCCTTTTGCTGGCCATTTAAATTGCTTCAGTGTTTTCTTTTTTAAATTACAAATAAAGCTGTTAAGAAACTCTTGTTTATGGTAGCACTTTTAGGACACATTTCTAGCAGTGGGATTATTGGTTCTTATTTAACTCTTCAAATCTCTTCTTTCTGCTATCTCTGTTACCTGTGGCCACATTCCTGACTTTATTACTGCACTCCAGAGGGAAAGAAAGAAATCAGAGAAAAGGGTATCCCAAAGGGCTTAACTTATTCTTCCCTGGTAGTAAGGGTGGTTGGGGGCAGGGGGAGACAGACCACAGGTCAAGATCACCAAACTTCACTGTGCCACACATTCATGTTTCCTGCTTATCAACATTCATTATAAATTAAAATGATTTCCTATTCAGTCTGGAGGGCGAAGTGGAAAGATTCTTGGAATGTGGAGACTTAGGTTTGAATCCTGGATCTGAGGCTCATCACATGGTTGACAGACAGGTTATACATCCTCTTTAGGTCTTAGTTTACTCATCTGTAAAGAAGGGATATCATAATCCTTGGACTGCCTACTTGACTGCTTTGTTGCAAGGCAAGCACTCATTTTTTATTATTAAATCAATATTTAGTAAGAATTTTACCATCTTCTTCCCTAAGGGATGACATGGCTTGAGGAATGAATGAATGAAAAAGCATTTATTCTTTGCTTAGTTGTGCGAACACTGTGCCAAGTGCTGAGGAGAAAGAATAAAAGGCCCAAGGAACTTTCACTGTAATTGAGTGATCCATCTATTGAAGAATAAATGACTATTGATTTGATCTGGGTTCCAGAGATTGGAAAGTGGATGAGAATGTGGATGAGGCAAAGGTCCAACCTGGGATGAGTGGGGAGTCAGAGAGAAAATGAGGGACTGAAGTGAAAATTGTGGTAAGGCAGCCAACAGTCAGGACACAGGATGGGAGTTCTGTGGGTGAAGGTGTAAAATGCTCTGTAGAACATGGTTTCTGCTCTATTTTGCAAGGTGGCTGGGGAATGATTCTAACTAGATTATATCAGAATTTCCTACATTGGTTAATATATAGTTTTTCATGATACTCACAGGACCAGGCGGGGAAAATATGGACTAAAGGGTACAACTAAGTGAGTTCATAGTTGGTTTGACTAAATACAAAATGTGTCAGTTAATATATTGATATCAAGGTAAAAGAGATTTCTGTCTCTGACCCTGTTGAATTTAACATTTTTACCTGATATAGAGGAATGCAAGGATGGCATGCTTATTAAAATTGTATATAGTACAAAGATATTTTGGATGCTAAAAACTCAATAATCTCATTATAGGGGGAATCCTCAAACCAATGATACCTTCCTTTAGTATTTAACTCAGGCGATACATGCTATGGAGTAGAAGCTTTTCTAGGTTCCTCTATTACAGAAGTTCTTAACCTTTTTCTTTTGTGCCATGAACCCTTCCCTATTTGGGCAGTATGAAAAAGTCTGGAAATCCCTTCTCAGAAGAATATTTTTAAATCTACAGAATAAAATAATTACAAAGGAAACCAGTTTTATTGAAATGTTTGTTGTTTTTTTCCTCTCCATTGAAGTCATGGACCTCCTGCAACCTCCATGGATCCCATCCAGATTAAGAACCTCTTTGTCATCATATGTCATCATCAAATGACATCTAGATCTGGATGTGATAGGGTCCTATAAGCAATCATCAAGTGGCATTGTATTAATCTGTTACATGATATATCTCCTCAAGCAAATGTAAACCTCATGAGAGCAGAGACTTCCATTTTTCTCTCTGTAGATCCAATATTAGCATACTCCTTTGAACATAATCTTACTTAGTTATTATGCTTAATTAATTACTTAATGACCTTATTATCTATCATTAATTAATTAATTGCTTGATAAATGCTCAATGAATTGAGTAATTTTACACTTAGGTTAAGTGTTAGGTTAAGACAAAAGAATAACTATAGACATTGGAAAGGGCAAAAGGGGGAGTTTAATGTTATTTCATGTGAGAAAATTAAGGATTTCATTTGTTTTTGTTTTAAATAAGCACACATATAAAAATTTAAAAAGGTTTATTTTATTCTGTGTATTGAATCAGCATTCTTTTTTTAAATTTTTATTTTTTAGAAAAAATTTCCATGGTTATGATTCATGTTTTTACTTTCCCCTTCACCCCCCCCCCCCAATACCCTTCACCCCATAGCCAATGTGCATTTCCACTGGTTTTAACATGTTTCATCTATCAAGACCTATTTCCATATTATTGATAGTTGCATTGGTGTGGTCGTTTCCAGTCTACATCCAATCATGTCCGCATCAACCCATGTGTTCAAGCAGTTGTTTTTCTTCTGTGTTTCCTCTCCTGTAGTTCTTCCTCTGAATGTGGGCAGCGTCTTTGCCATAAATCCCTCAGAATTGTCCTGGGTCATTGCATTGCTGCTAGTACAGAAGTCCATTACATTCGTGAATCAGCATTCTTCATCAATTTTCATCAGTTTCTCATTCCCAAAGAGGGTTGTAATATGAGGAACCAAAAATTATAACAAATATTTGTCAAATGAAAACAGAATTCCTATATTTACTCTGTCCAAAAATATGTATCTTGCAATCTGGTATTATACCCAGAAAGCTATGAAACTGTATATACCCTTAGACCCAGCAGTACCCCTATTGGGTCTGTATCCCAAGGTGATCAAGGTAAAAGGAAAAGAACCATATTTTCTAAAATATTTATAGCAGTTCTCTTTATGGTGGCAAAGAACTGGAAATTGAGGGGATGCCCATCACAAGCCATACTACCGCATTGTAAGATAAGCCAGTTAATTAAAACAAAACATGGAAAGACCTACATGAAATGATGAAAAGTGAAACAAGTAGAACCAAGGGGAGCATTATGTACAGCTACTGAATTAATGTTTGAAGAATAGTTTGGCAATGCCTACTTCCAGAGAAAGAACTGGTAAACAGAAACATGAAGCACAAAGTTTACATATCTTTTTTTTTTTTTTGGCTAGTGAGGCCTTCTCTAGTACTGGAGAGGGGGGGAAGGAGAGGAAGGGAAATTACTTGGGAATTTTGACGTAACCAATAAATAAAGAAGAAAACAAGTTTTTAAAAAAACGTATATTTCATTCTGTATATTGAGTCAGCATTCTTCATCAGTTCTTTGGGATCATACTTTTAAAAAGTTGGCTGTTGGGAGTTTAATGTGAGTGAACAATTGTGACTTGACTGCTCCAAAGCTTATATGATTGTCACATTAGTACATGCATAGTATCCAGAACAAAGGAGATAACAGTACCACTCTACTCTGCACCGGCAGATCCCATCTCCAGTGTTTAGAAATACAAACTGGACCATATCCAGAGGAAAGTTCTCTCCATGCTAAGGGAATCTTGAAATAATATCATATAAAGAAAATAAGGATGTTTAATCTGAAGAAAAGAAGACAAAGTGATGAAAGACATTAACTATTTGGAAGGCTGTCAAGTGGAAGGAGGGATTAGGTGAATTCTAACTAATTAAAGGGCAAAATTAGGAAATGGAAGGATTAGAGCTAGAAGGAACTAAAGAGATCATCTAGTCCATTTTCATTGTTTAGATAATGAAATATACTTCATTCTCATGGTTGGGGATGAGAGAATATAATGAATGAGGTAGGATAAGATTAGTTTGAATGAAATCCAAGCTAAACTATGAAATCTTTCAGAAGGTAAATACTACTTTAAGGGGTGGTAGTCTTCTAGTTTGAAATTACATTTGGTGTTGAGGATAGTTTGTATTTCTATCCATGTTGGATCCATTTATTGGATTAGCTTGGCAGTATATGCAATAATGCAATTTTCCTCGCTCCTCACTCCCCTCCAGCCCCAAGAATCTGTTACTACTATTCTGCCAGCCTGGTGCACAGACCTGGTTTCATGTGGGATAGAATTCTTGACTTTTGCCCTAGAGAGAACCAGCGCCAGCTGTTGCACAGGTGTGGTTTGTGTTCAGTTGGAGTAGGGTTAGGATGGGGGGTGGCTCCCCTGGGAAGTGTGATATGTGTTGGCACAAAGTGTGGCAGTTGAAGGAACGGTTGTTCCAGACTTTTATCTCTTATTCTTGTTACCTCTTCCCCTTTCCTGTCCTGGTGGTTGTTGATATCTCATTTGTTTATTTCATTTATTTAAAAATTTCATCTATTTAATAATTTCCTTTTGTCCCTTTAGTAGGCTTTCTTCTATAAGAATAAATTTTGCTTTTGTTTTGTAAAAGTCAAAATTTTACAATCTCCTTTTTAAAAAAAATGTTATTTTTGCATTTGTGCAACCCAGTGGAATTGTTTGTCAGCTCTGGGAGGGGGGAAGAGGAGAGGGAAAGAATGAATCATGTAAACACGGGAAAATATTTAAAAATAAAAATTAAAAAACAAGTGTCAAAAAATCATGTTATTTTTGGCTTCTTTGGCACTTCTAAATTTGGGTGCCCAAGTTCAGTTCAGGGCTATTTCTTGCTACTGCCTAGTTAATTTTATGTTAGCTTTTGGCAGATAACCATAAGAATTCTAGGACTCAGCTCTGACTTCAGGCAATGTTTCTCAGTGAAATTTCTACAATTAGCCTATTTTATGAGGATGAGCAAAAAAGGGGAAGTGAAAGGGAGAGCTAATTCTATCTTTACTATATGTCCTAAGGCAGGTTATTATGGAAAGGACCTCTGGTCATCTGCTCCAAGCCACAAAAGAAAAACTTTGTACAGGGTCCCAGACCTTGCAATTTCTCCTCGCTGATGGGCAACAATTTGCCCATGTAACAATTTACATCTGAATTTGCCATCAGTCCAATTTGTGATAGACCCCATGTCCTTGTTTAGGCAGATTCATGACTGGTCACCAGAGGCAATGCCATGATTCACAATTGTCAGCACCATTCTTGCTATGGCTTTAACCTTTTAGTCCTAGGGCAGATTACTCCAAGGGCTTTCCTCTTTAAGACAAACAAAAACAAAAACTGTATTGGGATTCAAAGACTTCAAAAGTCTTTGCTCTTTTCTTTCACTAACTGCCTAGCAGGATTTAGAGTTAGACCAGGACCTTAAAAATTTGCTGTTCTAACAGTTCTTAACTTGGGGTCTTTTTTGATAAGTACATCACCTTTTGAAATCCAATATATTCCTTTCCTATGCACTAAAAACATGATTCTGAGAAGGAGTCTCTAGGCTTTGCAAGATTGACTGTCAGTGGGATCTAGGACACACAGTAAACAATTGCTCTGGTCCAAATGGCTCATTTGTAAAATGAGGAAACTGAGTTGTCCCATCATTGAGGAGGTTGTGTAATCTGGGACTGCTGAAATTCATTCTTTCTTTCAAACCCTCACCTTCTTAGAATTGATTGTAAGCATCATTCCAAGGAAAAGAGCTGTAAGGCTTAGGCAATTGGGGTTAAGTGATTAGCTCTGGGTCACCCAGCTAGGAAATAGCTGAGCTTAGATTTGAACTCAGGATTTCCCCCCATCTCCAAGCATGGCTCTCTATCCACTTAGCCTCCTAGCTGCCCCTGAAAGTATTTCTTTTGATATATAGATTAGACTAGATGACCTCCAAGATCTTTTCTTTTTTCCAGGAGTTCTGGTTAGTTTAAGTAACTTGCCTATGGTTACATGGTACAACATCTTTTCCTTTTTTCCTTTTTTGGTTCATTGTATTAATCAGAAAGCAAGACACTGATAAATGTATACAATGGGAAAATACTCTCCTAAATAAGAGGGTAGCTGCTCTAACCTCCCTTTCAGTTCAAGGCCTTGATCATACCATGTCCTGAGTATTTTGTTCAGTTCTGGACTCCCACCTTTCAGGAAGGACATTGATAAACAAAGAGAATGTCTAGATGATGGTAACTGGAATGGTAAAGAAGGTCCGAGAGCATGCCATATAAAGATTGGTCAAAGGAACTGGGGAAGTTTAGTCTGGAAGGGTTGCTAGATCGAAGAAAAAGAAATTGGGATTATTTTGTTAAGTTCCAGGGGATAAAATTATCAATAATGCAGAGTTCTGGATTTGGCATCAGAGGTACCTTGGTTCAGATCCCAGATACTATCTGTGTCCTTAAGGCAGATTCCTTAATATTTCTGGGTCTTTGCTTTTCTTAACATAAGCATTAAGGTCTATGTCATGGCATGCTCTCAGTTTATAAAATGGTTCCGTGAAACCGTTTGTCTTCTCATACAAATTGTTATAGCCCAGTACTTGTTTGTGCGTTTGGTTTTTGTGATATTTAGGATCTTTCATTTATTCTTATTAAGTTCATCCCAGGAGATTTAGCCTGTTGGGAACCATTTGGCCTACCCATCTAGCACAAGTGCTATGGAAAAACCAATGGACAATGCAGAGAGTATCATGAATACCAGAAAACATTTGTCATGGACAGTTCAAGAGATTCTCCTTATGGAATCTGAGTTAGCCATCAGCACATTCTATGGCTGAGATTAGATAGAAGAAATTCCATGATTCCTGATTGTCAACACCATTCTTAAACATGGTTCCACAAGATGAACAGGTTCTCCCATTTCTTGTTTAACAGAAATCTCAAAGCAAAAAGTCTAACTTGGGTAACCCATAGGGGTCAGGGCTTTGAAGCTGTTACTCTTGCCTCAATTTTAGATTTTCTAAATGTGAGAAAGCTGTACTAATTTAGGAGGAAGGAAAAGGGTATATGGAACTTGAGAACCCCTTTCTACTAGCCTATGTTTCATATTTAATATAATGTAATATGTTTTTTCCTATTCTCTAGATTGGGAAAAAATACTGTTGCTCATCCAGAGGATAAGGGAAGGGGAAGAGAGACAGGGAGCAGATGGAACAAATTTTGGGGGGTCTGTCTTAACTGACTATTGAGTCCATGCTGTGCAGTAAGTCTTGTGCTAATCTCTCTCCACATAGCCTAAAGAGTTCTTCGAGAATCTAGATCATCATTGTTCTAGGATCAACAGTTGGGCACACAGAAGCATCAAGGTTGTAGCTAAGTAAAAATGACTTTGAGAATCTGAATGGAGCTGAAGGTAAAATCTGCGCGCACACACACACACACACACACACACACACACACACACACACACCGACACACACACACCTCACCAAACCACTTTTGGAAATATCTGTTAATATATTTCTTGGAGGTATTACTTAGGATTTATTTTTTCTGAGTATTAGCTGAATTGGGAATTATTTGGTATTTTTCTTCATCTTCCTCCAGTTTCCTTGGCAGGGAGTTTTCTGTTTTCTTCATCCTGGAATGAGAATGGAGGCAGAGCTTTTTAGCATGTTCCTTTCCTTAGGGATACACTGGAGGAAGTTACCCTGAGGCAGGTGGCTATCATCTATATGTTTCTACACCATTTTGAGTTCATTGGTCACCATGGTGATTTTAGATTAGAAGTATGTCTGTCACCTGTATGTTCCTCCCTGATAATAGATTATGGACAAGAAAAAAGTAGAGGATGCTAAATTGAACGTGGCTATTTGGCATCTTTCTTGAAGGTACTCTCAGCTACACTGAGAACACTGGCTATGAAGCAGTATAATAAATAGTAATGCTTTTTGGAACAAAATGTTCATTATTTTTGTTTTTATCATGTAGTATAGGTTTCTTGGGTGCATTTGGTGGTTACCTTTTTGAAAGAAATTAATAGACATCTTTTATGAGTTTTAAATTGGGATTAAAAAAACCAACTTGAATTATGTGGTTAATTTAGAAAATTGTACGTATGTAAATGGAATTTTTGTAAAGGGAATCTTGTTTTCATTATACCAGAGAATTTTGAGCAGGACCTAATTCCATGATGCAAATTATCACTTACATAATTATTGTTTTAAAAATTGGAATTTTTACTGCTTGAAATTTCCCAATGTTTTTTAAATGGTTTTCTTCAATTCTTTAGTTTTTACCACCCCACCCCGTTCATATTAGGGGGAAAGGGAAGGGTACTAGGTATCAGGTACTGTGCTAAGTGCCTAATAAATATTATCTCATTTAATTCTCACAAAAACCCTGGAAGAGGGGTACCATTATTATCCCTCTTTTATCATTGACTGAGGCAAACAGAGGGTAAATGACTTGCCAATGGTCCAGTTAGTATCTGAGACTGAGACTCCAGACCCAGTGGTCTAGTCAATGCTGTAGCTCCTTAATTTAGCAGACATTTATTAAAGTATTGTCTTAGGTCCTGGAACTATAAAGGTGAAGTTGAGATACTTGCATCAGTAATTGTCATGTGAATCGAAATGTGCCGGGTGCCAAGGAGAGAGAGTTTTGAGGAACAGATGGGAAAGCAAGTTCACTTGCAGCTGAATATTGGGGAAGTGGTAGATATGTATATGTAGCTAGGGGGGCCATCTTGCTAGATTCATGCTGCTGCTCACTTAACCCACCTTCCTTTGGGACTCTAGGGCTGCCTTGATGCGACTGAGTACAAATATTCCTTAGCCCCCTCTGCCAAGTGTCTTGTCTAGCTCTTCTTTTTTGTCTTTTCCCCTGGCCACCACTTAACATCTGTCCTTTCAGACTCACCTCCGTCCCCACTCTGCCTTTTATTCTAGGCACAGTAATCAGTATACCTTTGCTCCTGGAAAAGGAATATTAACCACTTTGCAAAGAATTAACTCTCCCAATCTCATGACTCTCCAGAAAAGAATTTCTCTTCCCAGCCATCATTTCTTAAATGTTGACTGCTATTACAGAGATTCTAAATCAGTTATGTGTGTTGTGGATCCTTGGACAATCTGGAAAAGCCTCAAAATAATGTCTTGTTATAATTAATAAAGGAAACTCTACATTTGGGTTAGAGCTTAGTGCAAATAAAGATGTAATTTTTTTCCATAGCTTGAAATCAAAGTACTCCATGTACTCCATGTTAAGACCCTTTGAAGATAAAGGGAGAAAAAAAAAAATATATATATATATATATGCATACATACACATACATATATCCCTTTCACATTTGTATTCCCAGTACTTAAAGACATAGTATCCCCTGGAACATAGAAAACACTTTTTTTAAACCCTTAACTTCTGTGTATTGGTTCTTAGGTGGAAGAGCAGTAAGGGTGGGCAATGGGAGTCAAGTGACTTGCCCAGGATCACACAGCTGGGAAGTGTCTGAGGTCGGATTTGAAACCAGGACCTCCCATCTCTAGGCCTGACTCTCAATCCACTGAGCTACCCAGCTGTCCCATAGAAAACACTTTTAATAAATGCTTTTTTCCAGTAATACATGGAGTGACTTCAGAGAGTAGAATTGTGGATAGGAGTCCATTCCATATGGGGGACAGAATGATGGTGGTAGAGGAGGATGAAGAAGACAGCAAGTCATCTAGTTTGGCTGGAATTTAGGTCTTCCTGATTCCAAGCCTGGAATTCCATCCTCTGCCTGCTTAGCTGTCCCATTATAGAGAATAAAACACTGCAATATTCTGAAATGCCTTAAAAAAACCCAAAACCTTTACCTCCTTAGAATCAATACTGTAAATACTGTGGTAAAGGCTAGACAATGGGGGCTTAAGTGATTGACACAGGGTCACCCAGCTGGGAAGGGTCTGAAGCTGGGTTTGAACCCAGGACCCATGCCCCACCCACCACTTGCCTCTGTGTCTGACTCTCAATCTACTGAGCTACCTAGATGCTCCTTAAAAGACTTTTGGAATCCTTAAAGAAAGGAATTATGTTCAATCTTGTTTCTAATTAAGTAAAATATTAAAATGTAGGCAAATTCTTGGAGGAAGTAATCTGTATTTGCTTTATTAACAGGAATATTTAATGCAATGTTTAATACAAACCAAAATCCCATTTATTAAGCGTCTACTATATTCCAGGGATGGTGTTAGGATTTGGAGATTCAAATGCATCTCACATAGTAAATGCAAATAACTTCTGGTTGATAGGTTGCAAGAGGTGGTGAAAGCATCTTTCTGAGATTTACCTTTAATAATAAAAAACAATTTCTTATTTCTATAGCATTTATAAAGCTTATAAAGCCCTTTTCTCACAGTTTCCTCACTGTGGTACAAGCATTTTATTGATAGGGAAATGGATATGCATGTTATGAAATTGTCTATGATCACACAGCTAGTAGGCTTCTAGTGTGGTTTGGAACCCAAGTTTCCTGGGTCCAAAACCTGGGACTTTCCACTCACTACATAAAACACTGGAGTTTTTGTAAAAAAAAAAGTACGCAGCAATCAGAAAGGGAAGAAATAGATTGACTCTTCCCCCAAGTTCATAGAGAACAGGAATTTTAGATCCTTAAAGCTTTGGACCAGCAGAATGAAACGAGAAAGATCATAAAGATTAAGCCTTCCAAAAACACTACGAAGAAAATAACAGCGGTTTGATACCTCTGAAAAAGAAAGCCTGACCACTATTCACCTTTTACCAGTTATCAGGGGGGATACATTTGGGCAGATGGAGGCTCCATTTATGACTTTCATCTTGGCAAAAACGAATTAGCCCGGGGCAGCTGGGTAACTCAATGGATTGAGAGTCAAGTCTAGAGACAGGAGGTCCATCTTAGGTTCAAATCCGGCCTCAGATATTTCCCAGCTGTGTGACCCTGGGCAAGTCACTTGACCCTCATTGCCCACCCTTACCACTCTTCCACCTAGGAGCCAATACACAGAAGTTAAGGGTTTAAAAAAAAATGAATTAGCCCATATCATTTATGAAACCTCCATTTTGTAGAAGACCCACCAGCCTTCATGGATAAATTGTTTCTGGAGCAGACCTGTGTGGAGATCACAAAACAACCTTTTCGCAATTCCAAGGGGAAAATTTTCAGGTCAGGAAGCAATGATTAGCAAGGAAGCCTGAGGTAGAAAGTGAAGAAGAAAAAAAAAAAAAAGCCAGGGGGATGGAGGCGAAAAAAGTTGCAGAGGATTGGAATCATTGAAGAGGGCAGGAATGGGAGGAATACTTTGCTTTTTTTTTTTTTCAAAGACTGACTGTGAAAGAGATGCACCAAAAATAGCTTTGGGCTCCTCAACTAACGACAACTCTACTAGTTCAGCATTATTAGGCAGGCTAGGAGACTCTAGGGGAAGGAAGCAAAAAAAGCTCAGCAAAGAGGTTTTTTTATAGCTATTAGGGATTTTTTAGTGGCTGTCTCCTCTCTCAAAAAATAATAGTTATATCACAGCAGCCGGGTAAAGCTTATGGATATCCTTCTCAAGATACACTGTATATAAAAACAATATATAGGATTGTAAAGTACTTTAAGTACATAGGATTATTCAGTTATATTGAAATAGTTGTCCAAAACATGTTTTTTAAATGATTCCCAGATCCCAGGTTTAGAACCCCTGCATTATGGTTCTACTGACAAATCGGTAATTAGAATATATGTACAAAGTACATTTCAAGAGGGAGAAAATGCTAATAACTGGGAAAGAAATTAGAAAGGCCTTCATTGGCTTTTATCTAACCTCTTTGGAAATATTCACTGGATAGCTAGTTGAAACATTGTGGGGTTCCTCACCTTAAATCTTATTTACTCTCAAAAAACCCCAAACGCAGTGGAAATAAAACACAAATATATTTTGTTTTTTATTTAATTTCCAGAAAGACACAGTTTTAGGGCTATGCCATTGTTTCCATAGCAAGTTTTGAATATCAGGTTGAGGATTTTGTGTTTTATTCCAAAGCTTCATAACAGACAAATGAGAAGATTTAAGTTGGGGAGGCAGGTGGTAGTTTTGGGGTCAGATCAATTTAACAATGAGCTATAAAATGAGTTGGAGAGTGACAAACCTTGAAGGGAGACCAATGAAGGAGGCTTTTGTGATTGTTTGGGCCAAAACTAAGGGGGCAGGGAGTAGAGTAGCTCAGGTTGCGGAGAAAATGAAAAAAAAAATGGAGGAAAAGTTTGGGAAGCAGGATCAGCTGCTGTGAGCATTTGACTGAACCTTTAAACCATCCTCTAAATATCAGCAACAATTATTAAGAAGCCTTTTCTTTGGGTGGCTCAGTACATAGAGAGCCAGGCCTGGGGAAAGGATGGTCAAGTTCAAATCCAGCCTCAGATACTTCTTCCCTGAGTAGCCTAAGCCTAGCCTTGGAACTGATACTTAGTATTGATTCTAAGATATAAAGGTATGGGCTATTTAAAAAATAAAATAAAAGTTAATTCATTTTTCAATTAAATAAATCAATTAATTACCTTAGTTAAAGTAAGGGATTAGAAACAATAAAGCCTTACCTCCTGTTGTACTACATGGAGTTTTGACTGATTAATAAATAGGAAATAATAGGAGTCTTATTAAGTGTTAAGGAGAGAAGGAAACAAGTACCTTCGATATGCCAGGGTCTTTTCTAAGCCCTCAACAAATCTCTCATTTGATCCTCACAATATCCCTAGAAGGTAGGCGCTATTTTTATTCCCTCCTTTTTTTTTTTATAATTAAGGAAACTGAGGCAGACAGGGGCACCTGACTCTGGATTTGTGTCTTCTGACATAAGCGCAGGGCTCTAGCCACAGCATCACCTAGCTGCCTTCTAGAGACGAGCCTGCTGGATAGTTTTCCCAGGAGCCCAGAGGGGATTTTTGGAGGAAAAAAACCTGGGCAGATGTAATTGCTGACCAGTCTAGAGTTTGAGACTTCAGAGTGAGCAGTTTTGATCATTTTTGGGAAATTGTGTGTGTGTGTGT
This sequence comes from Gracilinanus agilis, assembly GCF_016433145.1. Classification (NCBI taxonomy): domain Eukaryota; kingdom Metazoa; phylum Chordata; class Mammalia; order Didelphimorphia; family Didelphidae; genus Gracilinanus; species Gracilinanus agilis. The sequence goes on from NC_058133.1 coordinate 59,124,002, forward strand.
GTGTGTGTGTGTGTGTGTGTGTGTGTGTGTGTACTTTTTACTGTTTGGGCATAGATGTTGCATTAAAAGATCATAAGTCAGTGTGCTGAAAGTGAATATTGAATTCAGCACTACAGGCACTTCAAAAACACTGACCTACTTGGGGCTCTCCTACTGTTTTTTTGGAAAGGAAGAAAAAGATTTCCCACTGGTGGTCTCTGAAAGCTGGTTGGCTGTAGATGAATTCAGAGGAAAGTTTCAGGGCTTGGTGGCATTGGACATGGTGAGCAAGACAGTGAGAGTTAGGTCTGGCCTCAGGAATATGGTTTGCTTGGAGTTCCTGGTTTTTTTTTTTTTTTTTTGGCATGATAGCATTGCACTAGCTGTGTTTGGTCATGGTGGCAGGACAATCCACCCATACCACCAATTGCAGCAATTATTCCTTAGTACAGAGCTGTAGAGTGAGGGGCAGAATGGAGTCTGGGTAACAATGGGATGTAATCTGAAGGAGGTTATTCCTTTTGGTTCTAATTTAGTTTCCTGTAACTCACTAAGACAACAAGTACTTTCCTGGTTTATGAGTTTGATAGAGGGACTTGTGACTCTAGAATTTTACCCCCATCATGCTTGTATCCTTTTAGGTCTTAGTGTCACATAAAAGGAAAAAAAAAGGTAACATAAGGGAAGTTCTTGTACATTTTAAAACTAAAATGTAATCTATTATTATTTTCTGTTATAACTCCTTTTGCCTATCTAAGTTGTCATCAACTAAAGATTTCTGGCATGTTGAACTGAAAGAATCTTAGAAATCATTTGAACCCACTCCTCATTCTAGGTCTAGATGAGTTAAGTAATTTGTCCAAATTTACTTCAGTAGTTCTAAAGTTAGCTTAATTTAGTATGTATATGAGAGGTGCCAAGGGAAAATAAACCTCTTAGGAAAGCTTTGAAGAGAAACAAGTCTTTTTTTGCCTGTTTGCCTCAGTTTCCTTATCTATAAAATGAGCTAGAGAAGGAAATGGAAACCACTCCAGTACTTTTGCTAAGAATACCCCAATGGGGATCAAACACGACTGGACTACAAATGTAAGATCTTCCCTCATTAGATACAAACCATATTCCAAATAGATACAAGGTGACTTGATATGGAAGAGTATGGAGCAATTAAATATTCTTATAATGATTCTGTTAAGTTGCTATGGTGTATTGGTTGCTATTCACAGGAAATAGCCATCCTCTCTGATAAAAGGGAGGGTGGGTCCCAAGATCATAGAATGTTCACTGGAAGGGTCCTTGAAGGGTGTAAAAGATGGAGCACCAGGGATGTTAAAATGTGACTTAAATGGTTTGTGGGTACACACATTGGGTTGAAGGAGAGACAGGACCAACCAGGATAGGGAGACCAGAGTTCACTATTTTTAACTGACAGGAATGCCAGTTGGCCCCAACGGACACCCAGCTCACCCTAGGCCAGGGTCTATGGAACCAGCAGGCAAAGGTAAAAGTTTTTAACAGTTTAATTATGGATAACTAAATAAAAGATGGGATAGGGAATTCTACACTAGAAAACCTAAAGGGCAAAACACAGGGGCAAGGGGAGGACTTGACTACTCTAAATCTAATTGACCTAAGCCAGGCAGGGCCCAAAGGAACAGTACTGGAGTCACTGGGAAGGCTGCTTCAAACATGGCCAGCACAGCTAAAGGGCCTGAGGGTGGCTTTGGGGCTCACGGTTATCCAAGGATGATCACAGGATGCCAAGAGCCAAGGTGGTCCAAGGTACCCAGGTAGAGAGAGTGTGCTTGAGTTGTCGTCCACCAGATCCCAAACCACTTCCCACTTGGTGCAGCTCTGCAGGTCTTGTTCACTTGCTGAAAGCCTCCACCTCTCAGGATCCTAGGGAATTAGGATGCTGGGTTTCCTTAACTCAGAGATCTCCCAGGGCTAGCAACAGTTTGTGCCAACCACTAATGGAGTCTCTCTCAGAGCACAAGCCCTACTTCCTGCTCCTTCATTCCATCTTCGAATCCTCCAGCCTTTCCTGCTAGGTCCATAGAAACTATATGTAACTAATAATAAATAATCTTCCTCACAACAAGGGGCATATAAAGATAAGATAGTTGAACCCTAGAGAGGTTTAGTCACTATTCTAGGAAGGCTTAGCAGGTGATGAATGGATGGATGAGAAGAAGGAAAGGAAGGCAGGATGGGTGGATGGAAGGAAGGAAAAGAAGGAAGGATGGATGGAAGGAAAGGAAGGAAGGAAAAGGAGGGAGGGAAGGACTGATCGCTGACAAATGTTTGATAAGCAGTTTGAGATCCTGGTGAGTTACATATATTTTGGGTGACTCCTTTTCCCTGTGTCTGTAAAATAAGAGTTTCACATAAGTTCCTCATAGCCCCACTTTGCCAGAATGAAGTAATGTCTAAAAAGCATGGCTTGAATTTCCTTTGAGATAGTAACTATGTAAATCAATAGTCAGTCAAGAAAGGGAGTGCTAGTTTGCACTTAAGGTGTTTGTACATAATCCCCATATCTGCATAACCTGGGTTAGTGGGCTACAAGGTAAAGGTGTTATCTAGAGACATTTCCACCAGCAGGACAGATGATGGGGTTAAAGAAGGAGGCTGCCTGGCACGATTCAGCATTCGAAGCTGCAATCTGTGGCATAAGGAGCCAGAGTAAGTGAGCACGACACAGTGGCTGGCTATTTTAAGCCCTGAGCCATGCTGTTGCAAGGTTTTTCTCCATCAGACAGAGCTCTTGCTGTTGATCTAACTCCCTCTGGGTGTGACAACCAGGCAGAATCCTGAAAATGCCCACTTGAAAGAGAAACTGGCCCTTGCCCTAGATAGCTCTCACCCCTCCCCTCTCCTTGCCTGCCCAGGGGAGATGCCAACTCAGTTCTCCCACAGTCAGACTTGGGCTACAATCCCTTGAGGGTATGATGCCTGAGCTGGGCTAACTTGATTCCCTTGTCAGCACTCTTGAGCAGTAACTAGCAGAGCATGTGTACTGAAGAAGGCCACTAGGGCTGCAAGCTGAATCAACCATATCTCTTTCTGGTTCTCTTTAGCAACACTGAGTCTAAACTGGCGGGTTCCTGTGACCTAGGTAGGTTTTTTTTTTTTTTTTTTTTTAACCCTTACCTTCCGTCTTAGACTCAATACTGTGTATTGGACTAGGCAATGGGGGTTAAGTGACTTGTCCAGAGTCAGACAGCTAGGAAGTGTCTGAAGCCAGATTTGAACTCATGAAGAGGAGTCACCTAGTTGCCCCAACTTTGGGCAAGTTAACTTCTCTGTTGCCTCCATGGTATATAGTGTATGTAAAATGAGGAAGTTGATTTTGAAATGAATCTTCTAAATCTAGATCTCTGGTTCCCAAGTTCTTAATGGAGAAAAGCATTGATCCATCAGTGTGGCATCCCATGGCTCAGTACCTAGTTTTAGTACATTCACAGTATACTATGAAACACAAATTTTATCTTTTTTTAATATCAAAACTCATTCCCTTTCTTCTAGTAATACACTGTGATTGTTAAGATTTTGTTGTCTCCCTCCTGTAAGATTTTTGCAACCAAATGATACCTTCTCTTTTGTTACATTAATTCCCAGCAGCTGGATTTTTCTGAACTTAGTAAAAATCCAGGTTGCACGAAATGAAAAATGATGCTTCTTTACATACAGTGTTTACACTAAGAGCTGGAATCTGATCTGTCTATATCTCTGCTTATTCATTTTTTAGAAAGGCACATCAGATGATGACAAGTTTTTGGATTTTAGAGAATGCTTTAGCTTTTTAGTATGCAAAGCAAAAACTTAGCTGCTCCAATTTTCTATTTGTTCACAGGTCTTTCCATCTTTCTCTTTATCATTACCTTGTCTTTATCATTTCTTTTTTTCTTTTATCATTTCTTAACCACATAGTGAATATTCCTTCTCTTTAATGTACTATAATTCAAAGCCATTACTTAATTAATGGGTACTCCTTCAGTTTCCAATTTATCACCTTAAAAAGAGCTGCAAAAAATATTTTATACACTGTTTTTTTGTTAGGACAAATCCTTCCCTTTATCTTCTCTTTTTCCTCCTATCCTTTCTCTCCTGTTTCCTGTATTTTTAACCTGACTTTATGGGTGAGTGTGTGTGTTTGTGTTTGTCCTGCTTTTGACCAGTTGAGATGAGAGTGGTTCAGATGCCACTGATTCTTCCCACAACTTCCTTGTTTGTATAGATTTCTACTTAGGCATTTGATTATGTAAGATCTTTTTCCCCTAACCTTACCCTTTCTTTCCCCAATTCCCAGTGTATTCCTCTTTTCCTCCTTTTTAATTCTATTTTTTTTAAGGCCATCAAGACATAACTGAGCCACTCCCTGGCCCTCTAATTAGACTTCCTTTTATGATTGCTGATAGTGATAGGGTTCAGAGGAGATACATATATCATCTTCCTGTATTAGAATATAAACATTATCCTTATATTTATCATTTTTGTTTATCTTTTTTGTTTCTCTTCATTCCTGTATTTGAACTTTACAGTGTCTCCACAGCTCTCTGGTTTTTTTAATCAGCAATATTTGGAAGTCATTCATTTCATTAAGGGTCCATTTTTCCCTGGAGGAATATCCTCAGTTTTGTTGTAAGCCTATATTCTTTGCTTTCTAGAATATATTGCAAGTTCTCCATAACCATATAGTTGTAGCTGCTAAGTCATGTGTAGTCTTACTTGTGGATCCTTACTACTTGTAATTCTTTATTTTCAATTGCTTGTACCATTTATTTCTTTGCTATGGAAACTAGATTTTTGCTACAGTGTTTCTGGGAGTTTTTTTTTTTTTTTCATTAGGGGATTTCTTTTAGGAAGTGACTAATTTTTTCTGTTTTGCATTCTGTTCTTCTAGACTTTGAATTTTCTTATTGCTTCATGGAATCATTGACTTCCATTTGGTCCATTCTGGTTTTTAGGGAGTTTGATGTTTGGGCAAGATTTTGTACTTCTTGTTCTAAGCCATTAATTCTCTTTCCGTTTTTTCTTTCATAATTCTTATTTCCTTCTCAGTTTTTTTTTCCTCAAGCACTCTCAGTTCATCGATAAAACATCTTAAACTCTTCTAATTCTTTGTTTCATCTTTTCCAGGAATTCTAATTGAATTTGTGCCCAAACTATGATTTCTTTAGAGGTTTTGCTTGTAGATGTTTTGGAGTAATTCTTTTCTGAGTTTCTCTCTTGAGCATAATAACTTTCTGTAGTAGGATTCTTTTTTTGCCTTATCATTCCTCCAGCCTGCTTCCTGACTTTGGACTTTGTTAGTGCTGAGTTCTGTACAATTCTTTTGGATCTGAAAGGGCTGACCCTCCTGCTGCTTTCCTCAGGGCATAAAGTGTTATTTCAGGATTTCAGGGACAACTTAGGCTGGAAATTTTGTAAATTTTAAGTACTTCCAAAGTGGTGTGGAAGTCTTATTCCCACCCCTTACCCTTGCATCTGAGCTTTAAGATTTCCTGATCTGGGTTTGGTTCTGAACTACATATCTGTGGGTTTGCTCTATTTGGAGTTCCTCTAAATCACTATTGGACTCAGCCCCTAACAGCCAACTGGAAAGGTTCTTTTGGCTCAGAGTAATAGAAATGGATACTTCCCTTTGATCTGAGATTCCTGTCTTTGTGGTTTCCCTTTACTCTTCAGGCTAGGCAGCAATTTGGAACTGAGACTATGCTGGAAATATGACTTAGTGTGATTTTCCCCCCTTGGATTTCCTGATAAGAATTTCATCTGGTGTATTTTTTAGATCTTTTTGGAGGGTGGGTGACAGAAGATTCCTTGATGTTCTCCCTATTTCTCTGCAATCTTGGTTACCCTTCTTGTGAATATAGTTCAGTATAGTTCAAGATCTCCTCTGTGTTCTTGATAACCACCACCCTTTAGATCTTTTTGAGAATAACTGAGGTCTCTTTAATTCACTTAACAAGCATTTATTAAGCACCTACTTTATGTAAGTTATTAAGGATGAAAAAACTAAAATGACATAACTATTGTCTTCAGGGAGCTTACATTCTCCTGAGGAGCCAGAAAATAGGTGGATTGTTTGTTTTGCATCATTTCTACTCTTCATGACTCCATTTGGGAGTCATTTTTCTTGGCAAAGATACCGGAGTAGTTCCCATTTCTTTCTCCAGCTCATTTTACAGGTGAGAAAACTGAGGAAGTAAACAGGGCTTGCCCAGGGTCACATCGCTGGTACGCATCTGATACAGATTTGTACTCAGAACTCATTGACTCCAGGCCTGGCACTGTTATCTGGGTATACAGTACCTAACAGATCTTTTATATAATGCCTTTAAGGTTTAGACTAGCGAGGTGACAGAGTGGATAGAGAACAGGGCCTGATCCTAGAAAAAACTCATTTTCCTGAAGAGTAGTCTTCCTGATTCTTGGCCCATCACTCCATCCTCTGCTTTACCTAACCTATTTAATTTATTTAATTTATAAAATTATATATTTATAGATTTAATATCTAAATACTTTGTTAGTTAAAATGAAGCAACAGAAAACTAAGAATCAAACCAAAAAAGTACCTTAGAGTAAAATTAGCATTTGAGTCAAGAAATATTAGCAACGGGATTCAGTTGCTTATGTAATACTTAAACCATAGTGTCCTCTGTCATCATGGAGGTAGAGTATTGGGCTTCAGGACAATGATGTATAGGGCCACAGGATACATTACAACAGAGAAACCAAACAAAAGTTCTTTGGGAAGTCCAAACTGTCAAGAGACATGTATTGAAAAGGGAGATCAAGAAGGTCTGTGGAGGAGGTGGCATTGAACAGGTGGAAAGGGAGAGGGGAGACATTCCTTGGAGTCAGGGGAGAGTGCTAGGTGAAATAAAGCCAGAAAGGTGTTTTGGAATGCCTTGCTGGCCAAGTAAAGGTGTTTGAATTTGGTTCCCTAGAGGAAACTACTTTGGATTGTGAGATAATGATCCTTATTCAACAAATAGAATAAGAACCTGGCAGAAACAATACTGCTTAGGGGACAATAAAGGTTCTTTTGTCATTTACAAAGGCTTGACACTTGGAACGGAACAGCAATTTGTGTTCCTTGCTTGGTACACATTGTGAAAATTGGCTTCTTTGTGTTTCCAGGTAGTACTAGCCACTGTGGACAAACATAGCATTTTTATGTGTATGATACCAAAAGTATGCATATATTTCATATCATTTATGGGAATGTATGTGTTTCTGTCTGAATGTGTTTATATATGTATACTATAAATAACATTATTGTATATATGATATTATAATATAATGGCTTTATAAATAATTATACATATAGTTCCGCCATTCAGGTGTGTCCAACTCTTCATTACCTTTTGGACATAATACCCTAATGTTGCCCATGGAACTTAATCCACTGGATTAAGACAAACAAAGGTTAAATGATTTGTTCAGGGTCACATAGCTAATAAGTGTCTAAAAGGTCCAATTTTGAATTCAGGTCTTCACTATATATCAAGCTGCCTAACTACTACTGGTCTGTGTACGAATATGTATTTAACCATATATTAATATATGAAATTGATTTGGACTTTTTAATTTCATTGGTACAGCAGAGGATAGAGGGTATACTGACATCTTCAACATGTAGCTAGAGATCTCATAATTCATCCTCTCCTAGCCTTTATTTGTCTTTCTTTGGGTAATGTTTGTGTCATTAAACTTTCTGTCTATAAAGTGGAACTGATGATTGAATTGTGATAGAAGAATGGGAAGTCACTGTAGTATTCATCTCATCTATTTACAGATGAAGCACAGATCACAGGCAAAGTAGAGATTTAAACACACATGGAGCTTCAGATCTAGTTTAGGAGAGCCTCTTCTCTACCCCAGCCTAGAAAGGAATTCTTATAATAAAGAGAAAGTTAAGAAATTCATAAAAAGTGACCATGTTTGGCAGTGTTCATTATGAAACATGAAAGTTATCATTATGAAACTTGTTGATCCTCATATTTCTATTGAGGAGTCCATGCTTCATTGTTATCTAGAATCAAAATTGTTTATGACAGTTACTCAGAATTTGGCTTCCTTTTATCATTAGTGTAGTCATTGAGGTTCATATTCTCATCTTTATTTTACTCTGTATTAGTTCATGAAAGTGTCATTGTATTTCTTAGAATTTCTCATATTTGGCATTTCTTACAGCATAGTAATATGCCATGACCTTTAATCATGATTTGTTCAGCTATTCCCAAGTAAAGGGCAACCACAAAAAGTCCTTCTAGAAATACTTTGATATTTAGGGCCATTCTTTCTTTCTTTTGACCTCTCTGGGGGCTGTATGTGTGCCTATTACTTTCCTCACTATAAAATGCTGTCTCTCTCTCTCTCTCTCTCTCTCTCTCTCTCTCTCTCTGTCTCTCTCTCTCTCTCTTCAATTTATGATACAATTCTGAGAATAACTCCTGTCTTTCAGGGATGCCTTTAAACATTTGATTGATTAACTTACTAATAAAAAAGTGAATTTCATTGGTGGCATTCCAGTTGTAGCAAGAGAACTAATCTAAAAACACTTTTTGAATTTCACATTTGTGGACTGAACTGAACTTTTTCATTAATTAAAATAATATTGTTCCATTCTTAATTTCATTTAGAAAAGGGATAAAATTAAAAGTTCTAGAGGGTTACTATATTCATACTGTCTCCATTCTCTCCATCCTGGCATCCTAGAAATAGAGACTATTAAACTATGAATCCATGTTCTTCAAAGAAGTTGACTCTTAGTATATACAAGTTTACATTTGGTTCTTAAAAAAACCACAGACATAGAATATATAGATTTGAAGATCTGAGTTAAAATTTTCACCCTTCCAACAACTACCTTTTTGTGATATTGGATAAGTTGAGTAACTTCTCTGAGACTCAAATTTCCTTGTATGCAAAATGAGGAAGTTTGTCTTTTCAAGTATCCTCTAGAGAGCAAGGGTCAGGTAGCATAGGCTTATTAGATAATCATTTATATAGGGCATCCCAACAACTAAATGGAATATTTGGTGGGTGGGAGAGAAGAGGTGGTATTGAAAGTTTAAAACTTTGCTTAAGACTTTGGGAGATAAATATTCTATATTTTCTCCATTTATTGTTTAGAGGAGTCTGATAAAATATCTTACTTAAAAAGCTCCCCTTACTAATAGACACTGAACTATGTGGTTTTTGCTTCTTTTTACCTTCAAAATAACATAGTCCTCTATGTACATTATAGAGGAGAATAATTAAATGAATTAAATACATAGGGAGATACCCAATGTAAAAATTTACAGGCAAGAATGTGCATATATTAGTGGAAAGATGTTAATAAAACACTTTACTTGATTTTTTGCAGGTTTCTCTTTCTCTCCTTTTATTTCACTCAGGTTTTTAGTCACTGATTTGAAGGCAGGCTCAGTGGACTTCTGTTTAGTCCAATTCCCCAAAGTTTTGCTCAGTCATCCCCTTTATGTATGTAACCAAGGAACTAAACTAAGGGCCAGTTAGGTGAGTGGCTCTCCTTCAGGCACACTGTTAGCAGATCCCTAATCCAATCTTATATCTTCCAACTCTGTAGATGCAGTGGTTCTTTTTACTTTGCTCTGGTTCCTAATTAGGGTTTGGGGGGGCTAGTGGGGTTGGCTGTGAGGTCATTGATTCATAAATTCAAGGAAACAGAAAACAAAGCTTAAAATGCCTTTTTTTTTTTTTTTTTTTTTTTTTTTTTTTTTAAATTTAAAAACCTTACCTTCCATCTTGGAGTCAATACTGTGTATTGGCAGACAGAAGGTAGAGTTTAAAAAAAAAAAAAAAAGGAATAGGCTTAAATAGAGGATGACATTGTGGGTTAGACCTCACAAACACAGGGCTTTTAACAGCATAAAAGAATCATCCAGCTGCATTATCAAGGAGAAGAGTAAAAATGTTCCAGAGAGGGGTCTATATTTCCTGGTTACCTAGGGTCGATTATTCAGTTAGCACATTATTTGGGAGTTTGCCCATCCCTCCCTTCTGGGAAAGAAGTAGCATACTGTCAGTGAATACTGAACGGGAAGTCAAAAGATCTAGGGTTTTAAACTCTGCCTTAGAATTTAATAATTGACTTGTCATATCAGGTCACTTTAACCCAAGAAAGTCTAGACCTCTTAATTTCTTCACCTAGAAAAATGGGACCATAGAACAGCCAAATTCTTATGAGGAAAAACTGTTTTGCAAATCTCAAAGCAGCGTGTAAATTATTGCCTTTGCCCTCTGTTGTACAGCTTCATTGTCTTTATATCTTACACCAGGGCTGAGGAGATAACAAAGATAAAAGGAAGTCAATCAAGCCAAAATGAAAATTTAAAAATTTTTATGCTTTTAACCTATTCCACCTTTGTTATGGGTTATTGAGATCTGTATAAACTAATGAAGTAGAGAATTAGAAGCATCCACAAAGATCCTCTTGGCACCCTTTAGTTTGCTTTCCAGCTAAATGAGATGAGATTCTCTCATCCTTTGTAAATTTTCTCCTCTGTGACCTAACCAGCACATTTTTGTTCTCCTTTTGCAGTCTTCAGTGTGCTCCAAAATTGTGCAGCTGCTGGGTCAGAATGAGGTAGATTATCACCAGAAGCAGGTGGTTATCCTGAGTCAGGACAGCTTTTACCGGGTGCTGACCATGGAACAGAAGGCCAAAGCCCTGAAGGGCCAGTTCAACTTTGACCACCCAGGTAAGGGAGTGGCATTGGTTAGTTTGGAGTTGGGGTGGGGAGAAGAGGGAGGGAGGGAGGGACAGAGAAGGAGAGGGAGGGATGAGATGGGAGGAGAAAGTGGGAAGGAGGAAGAGAGAGAAAGAGAGAGAGAGAAAGAGAGAGAGAGTCCCTCTCCCACATGTGTGAGGTTGGTTGGGAAGAACCCTGTGTTACCTATGTGCTCATAGCCACATTCAGGCCCTCCAATAAGTCTTACCCCAGCAGACCAGGATAGAAAAGAATTGATTAGCAAAGCAGACATCCAGATTTCTTCCAGATCAGAGGTGCTCAAAGGCCTCCCTCCCATTGCTATCTAGCCACACCAATGTCCCTATTTCCTAGCTGGTAGAGAAGGGAAGAAAAGCTGGAATTTTAAAAAGAGCAACGAAATGTTCCAGATTAACTGGTGTATCCCTGAAGTCTGATGTTCTTCTGCAGTTTCCACACTCACGGCACCTGCCCAGAAGCAGGGTGGGGGAGAGGGATACAGCCAGGCCCCTCTTTTCAGTGTTGGTTATTGCATGCTTGTCTCCTGAGCACCTCATGGGGAGAAGAGTCAGTAAATGCCCAACACTTGTGGGTATCCATAACATTTTAAAATATGATTAAGGCTTAATGGGAGTGTGGGGCTGAGCCAGGAGCACCTCTCTTTCCTTAGATGCCTTCGACAATGAGCTCATCTTCAAAACTCTCAAAGAAATTACAGAAGGAAAGACAGTGCAGATTCCTGTGTACGACTTTGTTTCCCATTCCCGGTAAGAGACTTCGTCCTCCTGCTTCTAGCCCTTGATTGGCAGGGGATTTCTGCCCTTCCTCCGAGTACCCAGTGGGCAAGCAGTTCTTGGACCTGTACTGCCTCCTGTGGGTTGAGTTTAAGAATGAGAAACAAAGGGTTCATGGGTGGGTTTTTAATGGGACATATTCATTGTTTGCTGTGGGCACATTAGCAATGGACCTCATCTGTCTCTGCCTAAAACTGGTGTGTGTGTGTATGGTGGTGGGGTCATAGAAATGAACATTTATTCCTAAGACCTGCAATTCGTCTGCCTCCGTTTTCTCATCTAAAAAGTGGAGATAGGGGGCAGCTGGGTAGCTCAGTGGATTGAGAGTCAGGCCTAGAGACGGGAGGTCCTGGGTTCAAATTCAGCCTCAAGACACTTCCCAGCTGTGTGACCCTGGGCAAGTCACTTGACCCCCATTGCCTAGCTCTTACCACTCTTCCACTTAGGAGCCAATACGCAGAAGTTAAGGGTTAAAAAAAAAGGGGGGGGGGAGATAATAACAATCTCTACCCCCTAGGATTGGTATGGGGATTGAGTAATATGTATAAAGCACTTAGAATTGTATCTGGCACATAGCAAGCATTAGTAAACTATAAATATTTTATTAATAATAATAATTAGTTTCTTGGGCTTGTCCTATCTATTCAATGAAAGTAACATGTCCTTAATTATCTGATTAAGAACTATAGAGTTCCTAATCAGATTAGGGACTTAATTCTTTTGATTTTTTTAGCTGTTCCAAAGCATAGGGTCACCATATAAACTCTTAAATCAATAAGAGCTTTTTATTTTAGTTCGCTAAGTAATTAGTTTTCTGGCCACCGGCAGCCTAATAACACTACCCAGGTGGAACATTTCCCTAGTTAAAACTTACTTCAGTGATTCCCAAAGTGGGCTCCACCACCCCAGGGTGGGTGCTGCAGCGATCCAGGGGGGCGGTGATGACCACAGGTGCATTTGGGGGTGGTGAATAACTGTAAGGGGATGGTGATAGTATGTAACAGGGGGAGCTAAGTAATATTTTTTCTGGAAAGGGGGCGGTAGACCAAAAAAGCTTGGGAACCAGTGGTTTCCAGAAAAAATATTACTTAGACCCCTGGAAATTTTAATAGCAATTAATTTTTTTTTTTTAATTTTAAACCCTTAACTTCTGTGTATTGACTTATTAGGTGGAAGAGTGGTAAGGGTGGGCAATGGGGGTCAAGTGACTTACCCAGGGTCACACAGCTGGGAAGTGTCTGAGGCCAGATTTGAACCTAGGACCTCCCGTCTCTAGGCCTGGCTCTCAATCCACTGAGCTACCCAGCTGCCCCCATAGCAATTAATTTTAATTTTAATAGCAATTAATAGGAAAGATAAATGCACCTGTGTCCATCACCGCTTCCCTGGATCGCTGCAGCACCCACCAGGGGGCAGTAGTGCCCACTTTGGGAATCACTATTCTAGTTCAAACATTTATTTTTTATTATTATTTATAAAACCCTTAACTCTTCTGTCTTAGAATCAATATTGTTTATTGGCTCCAAGGCAGAAGATGGCTAAGGTCTAGGGTAGTAGGGGTTATATGACTTGTTCAGGGTCACACAGCTAGGAAGTGTCTGGGATCACATTTGAACCCAAGATCTCCTATCTCTAGACCTGGCTTTCAATTCACTGAGCCACCTAGCTGCCCCCCTGAGGCAAGATTCCTAGCTATATGGGCAAGGGATATGGGAGGTTTGAGGGATGATTTTAAGTTTTATAAGAGCTTCTTTGTTCAATGGGATAGTGAATCACTTAGGAAGCTTTGCCATGGTGAAAGCCCAGTTGAGATTATGTATCAATTTGTAGTGGACCCAGTCAATTTGGTTTCATGATTTTCTTCAGCTTTGCTTGTCAATGTATAAGTAGGAATAAAGGCAATGGATAGTGAGACTAATCTAAAACTTTGGAATTGACAGGGAGGGGGGGCATGGCACTCAAGAGAAGATGGCATAGCCAGTACAGGGTTGTTAATCTGGGAAAGAACTGAGGAGTGGAAGGATTGAGGGTCACAGACAAAGAACAAGGTTTAGGATTGTAAGCAAGAAGGAGAGGTAGGATAAACCTTAGATAGATAGATAGATAGATAGATAGATAGATAGATAGATAGATAGATAGATAGATAGATATCAATGACTTTGAAATGTAAGTGGCTTTGAGGAAGATGGTAATAGACTTCTGTTTTGAAATGACCAAAAAGCATTTTGTGATACAGGATTGAAACTCAGGTTTTAAAAGAGTGGGGCTCTATATAGATTTGTGGTTTATCTGCAGAGAGATGATAATTAAATCTATGGGAGCTGATATCATTCATTTATCTAGACTAAATTTCTTAAAACTTGCGGCAGTATTGTTCAGTGGAAATAACACTCCATTTGGGAGACTTTGAATCCTATTTCTGCCATTTCTTTGTCTATCTTTGAAGGGATCCTTTGACTTTGAGGAGCAAGTTCCTTAATTTTCCATCTATAAAAGTGATAGGGTTAGACTAGATGGCTGCTGAAGTCTTTTTTTTTTTCCTTTTGCTCCAAAACTATAATTAACTGATTGAATTCCAACTTCATTACTACCTGAATGATTTTGGGCAAGTAAGTCATTACTTTCTCTGAGTCTCATCTCTTTCCTCATCTGTAAAATAAAGGGATTAAATCAGATGATGTGTAGATGATTGATATCCTTCCTTTGCCAAATCTGACTAGCATTCCCTATATGCTAACATGAAATGAATTCCTAATTTAAAATTTTATGGATTAGTTTGTTCCTTTTGAATCCTTCTCATTGAACTGTTGATTGCTAATTTACAGTGTTTAATGCTTAGCTACTGCAACTAGTTATTAGCAATGAAGCAGTAGTCTTATAGTGGAGAGTGACAGAAAGTATGTTGAGTTAATAATTGGTGGTTCCATTCTTGAAGCTGTTACCTTGATGTTGTGATCTTTTGGAAGTCACTTAATGTCTATGAGCTCCATAAAATTTGCGAGTTAAGTTTATCTGATCTCTAAGGTGGGTTATATAGTGTCATGTACCACTAAGGTAGTACATATACTGTATGATTTTCAAGCTACAAACATCTTCACAATTATATTGGTTCTATTGCTGTTTGTGTATTGATTATTGAATTACTGAAAGTATATTTCCTTCTCTTAAATTATACATGTCAGACTGGGTAACTAGGTGGGTTCAGTAGATTGTACTGAGACTAGGAAGATTCATCTTCATGAGTTCAAATCTGGTTTCTGACACTTAATAGCTGTGTGATCCTGAGCAAATCCCTTAACCCTGTTTGCCTCAGATTCCACATTTGTAAAATGAGCTGGAGAAGGAAATGACAAACCATTCTAGTATCTTTGCTAAGAAAACTCCAAATGGGGCCATGAAGAGTCAAGACACAACTTGAGCAATTGAACAGTCACCAAATGTAGGGTCTCAACTCCTAGTTAGATCCTGTAATACCCTTTTCTTGATTCTCTCTTTTTGTCTAACCTTGCTTCATGGTCTGCCTTGTGCCTGGCAGGAAAGAGGAGACAGTGACTGTGTATCCTGCTGATGTGGTGCTCTTTGAAGGGATCCTGGCTTTCTATTCCCAGGAGGTACGAGACCTTTTCCAGATGAAGCTCTTTGTGGACACAGATGCAGATACTCGACTCTCCCGCAGAGGTAGGTCTGAAAGCCTCTCCTTCATACTGAGTATAAGGGTTATAGACTTAAGGAACCTATTTTCTTCCCTCCAGGAGTGCATAGCTTGGATGTGCTCACCTGCAGGCAGAAGAGCCTTCTTTATTCCAGAGTGTCCTTGTGGGGAAATGGTTCTGGTGACATTAGAGATGAGATTAATCAGTCATTCTGTACAGAATGATAAATCCCCTGTGAGGTCATTGCCTGGTAACATAAGAAGCTGGCATTTGGGCCTACAAGAAAGGGGTTGTGCTAAATAGTCCATTCCCAATAGTGTCCTTAATGGGAATATCAGAGTAAGATCAGCACATTTAGCTTCAGGGTGTTTTGAATCAAGAACAGTTTGTCCCCTAAACATTGACTAGAGAGAAGTTCTGCAAGTTTTCTCCTATATCAATTTTTTTTCCAAATCATCTTTTAAAAACAAACAAACAAACAAACAAACAAACAAACAACAACAACAACAAAGAAGGGTCCAAGGGTTGGGAAGTAGAGTTAAGCAATACAGATTGATAAATCAGCCAAATCCAGGAGTGCTTCACAATTCTATAAAGAAGAGGAGGGAGGCACACCCTTCTTTGCACTTCTTCTTTGGCACGAAGCTTAGTCTTTATAATTACATAATATAAAAGGTTTTTTTAAGTTATTCTTTCAATTTACATTGTTGTAATAAATGGATGTTTCCATGGCTGTGCTTGTATCATTTCCTAGAAATTATCTTTTGCTTCTTTGTAGCCTTTATAATTATCATTTTAAAACATACAGTAATATTCCATTACATTTATATGCTACAATTTATTTAGCTATTACTAATCAGCTTTATTTCTGTTATTTTGTTTTTCTACAACAGAAATGCTGCTATAAATATTTTGGTGTAATTGAGATATTCTTTGTATGGGGTATGGATAGTTTAGTCCCCCCCTTTTTTTTTCTTCTGTGTGCTTACCATCTCTTATGTTAGGTCTTTTCTGGTTTTCCCCTCAGCTGCTAGTGCCCCACTCTTCAAAAATGATCTTGCATTAACTACATGTACACTTTTCTTTTGCTATTTTGGGAAAAAATTTGCCTTTTCCCCTCTGTATCCTCACACCTTGCACAAATGCCTGGCATGTAGTGGATGTGTGTTGTTTGTTTGTTGATTTTTAAAGTGCTTTCTATGAGTTTAATAATTCCAGGCACCGAGTTGTCGGTAGCCCCTGAATCTGTCATTCTAGTTCTCAGGGTCTATTCAGTTTGCTTTTTAGGCAGATGAAATGTGGAGAGAATCATAGCCCTCCAGCTAGAAGGGGATTCAGTCTAACCCATTCATTTTGCACACGAGGAAACCTTAAGGTCTCCCAAATACTGCACGCATCAGGGGTATGTGAATCTAGGTATTTAAGAGATAGCCCATGTTTTTTATCCCTGAGCCATGCTGCCTGCTTTTGCAAAGATTATTAAATTTAGTAGCCAAATGTGGGGTGGGGAAGAAGGATAGAGGATTATAGGGAAATAAATACATGATTTTCCCCTGCATTAGAATCAGGAATAGGTGACTCTCCAGAGGAAGCAGTGTGCTATAGCAAGAGTTGGGAGCCGTGGGTTCTAGTCGTGGCTCTGCTACTCTTTAGCTTTTATTGAGCCTCAGTTTCCTTATCTGTAAAATGAGGTATTTCTGACTTTAACATTTGCTGATTTTAAAGCCATACTGCTTAGGGGGAAGAGAAGGTGCCCTTTCTTAGTGATGCTACTACCTAGCAGGAGAGTTAGAAAGTTTCTTGAGTTATATCTTTCCTGATGGTTGATGGTGCCATGTTTTGGGTCTCTTCTGCTAAAAGAGAACATGCAGTTTAAGAAGTCGTGTGTGTGTGTGTGTGTGTGTGTGTGTGTGTGTGTGTGTGTGTGTGTTTGCAAACTTGCATGTATAGATGTGCCTGTCTGTCTCCCCACCCTGCTATGTCCTGAGGTCATTGGATTTGTCACCAGGGTAAATTCCCTTATGTTACCGAACATAATATTGGGCTGGGTGACCATGGGCTCTGGCTGATGTCATTGCCAGCCCAGCCCATGCGGTTGGAGCTGAAGTCAAAGCCTCAGAGAAGGGGATGAATGAAGAATAATCATAGGGTTACCCAATGTTAGAGGTGAAAGTGACCTTAGCGTTTCCATTCAAAGAGCAGATAACCATGTGAGCATGCTGTCCAACAGACCCAGATCTCTTTTATGCTATACTTGAAAGGAATAATCAGGTCACTGAACAGGATAATTTCTGTTGACAAGTAGCAAGGAATCTTGTATGAGCTTAACACGCACAAGAGATCCAGTGTTGGAGGAGAACTCTAAAGCTACCTTGTCCTCTTGAGTCAAATCTTTTTTTGTTGTTTTACTCAAACTGATTTGGTAAGGGGAGTACAGCTGGCAGTGTAGTGTCTTTCCAGTTTCCTTTTGTGAGGTAAGAGGATAATGATTTTGCCCGTCCCCCCCCCCCCCCCCCAATTTATTTTTTAGTTTCTTTTGGTATTCTTTTCTTCCCAAGTTATCTTGTAAAATGATTCCTTGATGCTTTCTAGGTTTCCACCTCCTGCATGTTTCCTTAGAGAAATATATCTGAAAAATGTTGTTTCATCTGTTATTCCTCTTTTTTTTATTCTTTCTAGGCTCTCTTTGACTAAATTTTGTATCTGTTGCCTTTTCTGGATGTCTCCATTCAGTCTTAAGCAGAGTCTGGATTTGGAAGCAAGAAATCTGGAATCTCCAATTCTGTGCCATCTTAGTCACATGAGTCTGGTCAAATCTCATAATTTCTTCAGGGCTTACTTTTTTTATTTGTTAAAATGATGGAGTAGCCTGAAAATGACAATATCTTGAGTTACCTCCAGCTCTTAATTGTCTGAGTGAGACAACTGAGAATTTTTCCTTCCTCATCTAGCTTATTCTTTGAATAGACTTTGGATCCCTTTCTTTAATCCTTCCCTTTGCACATAGTTTTTATGATTCATCCATTGGCACAATATCTTTCCAGTGTGTACGTGATATTTTCCAGCTTATTGTTTCTGAAACAGCCTTTTGCAACATAGGATAGAAGGTATGTGTAGGAGTGTTTACAGGGCGGGAAGAAGCAGTTCACTTTCTTCCTCCATTTTTCTTTTTTTGTTTTTAAACCTAACCGTGTGTTTTCCTAGACTTCCAAAGAAAGACCTGAGGTTTTTTAAAAATCATAAGAGGACAATATTTAATTGCACCTTTTATTAAAAGCAAATACTTGAAAGTATTTAACATTTAATTCAGGTTAACCTGTTCCTAATACAGTATCAAATATAGTTAAATTTCTCACATCAACCTATTAGAATATCTCTCAATAACTTTTCAGAATTTACATGAAACAAACTCATAGGGAACTTGTAACTTGATTCCAGTCTTTGTTGTCTAGTGACAGTCTTTGTTGTCTAATGATTTTGCAATTGTATTTCTACTTTCTTGCCTTGATATCTCTTGTCTAAGGATATATGAATAGAGCCAAATTAGACTTAAAGAAACTAATAATAATCTGACTCTTTCTGAACCCTTCCCCAGAATGCAAGGCATGGAATTGGATCCAATTCTTGTAGTATTTTTTCTCGAACTACTGACTTCATAAATATAAAATTTGTTACATATTCTACTATTTCTTTTTACTTTTCTCTTCCTTTGCCATCTTGAATGGGACAGAATGAGAATCATAAGCAGGACTGTGCACATGTATGGAGCTTCCAGGACATGAGGTCATCTAGTCCAACCCTCTGATTTTACTGATGAGAAAATGGAGACTCAGAGAAATAAAGTAATTTGCCATTGGTATAGACCAGTGATGGGCAAACTTTTAAAGAGGGAACCAAAGGAAAGGAAATGCTCATCGGTCAGTCTATTTCTAAGGCAACTCTTTCGAAGTTTCATTGTATTGTATCCTACTAATTATATTCATCAGATTAGAAATAATGCCAGATAGAACATTTTAGGCGACCCTGTCTGGCCCGCGGGTCATAGTTTGCCCATCACTGGTATAGACAATATTAGTAAATGACAGAGCCAGTATTTGAACTCATGTTCTCTGACTCCCAGACTTACCTTCTTTTCATGCAGCCTCTGTTAACTTTTAAAGCCTGTTTCAAATACTACTCATATAAAACCTCTCCTGATCCCTCTGTCTATAACAGCCCTCTTTTTTGGACCTGAAAAAACTTTATTCTTCTATATTGTAGTTAACTGTTTTTATGTCTTATTCTCCTACTCGAATGAATGTAAGCAAAGCTCATGTCTTCAAGCTTTATATCTCTCTTTATATTTACTCTCTTTCTGTAGAGAGTAACCTCTTATTAAATATTTGAATGAATGAATAGCTGTTTGGAGGAAGTCATTGAAAGCTTGAATGCCATATCCCAAGTAACACAGAATATTTTTACAATGAACAGGATACTCATCATGACTTGACTGATTCTCTCTGCTGTATTCTCCCTGACATCCTCTTGCTGTGTTCAAAGCATTTACTCTTTATGAATCTATTAATTCTAGAAAAAGGAGAGAACCAGGTACTTATTGAATATGAACTCTATGCCAGTCAGTATGCTGAGTATACAAATACAAGAGAAAAAAAAAAGTCTCTGCCCTTGAGAGTTTATATTCTAATGGAAGAAGATGACATTCTGTCAAGGGGAGTAAGATGAAAGTACTTTGTGGGAACATAGCATGGCTTGAAGTCCAGGAAATCAGAAACAGGGTTAGGAGAAGAATGAAAATAGACTAGAACTCACCAGAAAGAGGAGGGATGAAGAAGCATCACTTGGTAGGGGGATATTTCCAGGCAGGAGATATAGTGAGATATACCAGGTTCAGCAGGCAGCAGGGATGGAAGGATGAGGGTGAGGAGGAAGCAGGGATAGAGGAATATTCCAGTGAGGAGGCAGCAGGAGTGGTGGAATATTTGAGGATGAGGGAAGTTCCAGAATGAAATTCTAGAGAGGATTCAGTTTTTATGTGGATGTCCTATACTTTGAAGATGTGATAAAGAAGAGTTGAGGACAAATCTGGAAAGACCTAGAAAATGACAACCTTTTTGAGGGTATATGTTGACTTTCTTGATGGCCATCTCATGTTTTAAATCTTGTACATTTTATCAGACCAGAAAGGACTGGGTCCAAACAGCAGATGCAGTTATTCATTCCTCTTCTTCTTGGCTGTTGAATTCTGCCAGGAAAATTGCTACATTTCATGGATATTTCTGGGTCTGTTAACCTTTCTTCTTTTTTTAACTCTAAACCTTTACCTTCTCTCTTAGAATCTATACTATGTGGCCACAGAGATCTAGATTCAAGCCCTGCATCTTCTATTCTGACTGTATGCAACTGGACAAATCACTTTACCCCTCCACCCCTTTTTTTAAACTGTTACCTTCTGTCTTAGAATCAATATTAAGTATTGGTTCCAAAGCAGAGGAGTGATGTAAGGGTTAGGCAACTGGGGTTAAATTACTTGCCCAGGGTCACACAACTAGAAAATATTTTAGACCAGATTTGAACCCAGGATTTCCTCTCTCTAGACTGAGTTCTATTCACTGAGTAATCTAGCTCCCTGTTACCTTCCATCTTGAGCTAGGAAAAAAAATTTTTTTTTGTAGGAATTCAAAAGTGATACATGGGGACATTTTATCCTTTCTTCCCTCACGCTTCTGTTCTATGTCTCCCATTCTCCATACAGGATCATTCAGATGCATTTCTGTTTTTATTTAACTCTTACATGGGTTTGTTTCCAGTGAAACACAGCCTGACTTTGAGCTCTACAATAAGAGTGGTGCCTTATAGGCGTTTATTGGGAGAAATTAGATATCTTGTTAAGTGATAGTGGATTTCAGTGAAATATCAATATGAAAACATATACAGAAGGTAATGAATCCCTTAAATAAAAGAGAAGTTTGTTTAGGTTTAGTCAGAGGTGCCTTGGGACTCTCATCAAAAATTTTCTGTGGTCTTCTCTATGCTACCTTTAATCTATGGGAAAAAGGAGGACCAAAGAGCAACACAAACCAATCTTATTCTTTGATCTTTTCCACCTCTTTTCTCTCTCCCTCCCAATTTTCTTTTCCTCCATGAAAGCTGACTTAATAAGGTAGTCAGGGAAAGCATATGAATTGACATTTTGATGAACCCAGGGCTTAAAGTGCCCTCACCCTCCAACCATTTGGGGATCTAGACTTGAGAATGAGATAAAGTTTCCTTGTAGGATTCTTTTATTCAACAAACATTTACTGAGTCTACTCTTTTCACTACTTGGTGACCTCAGGATGCTTCAAATTTAGTCAGATTAGTTAGAACAAGAAGGTGGAAGGGGCATATTGAGCAGCAAGTGATTGTGCCAGTTTTGTGTTCTCATGCTTCTAATGGGGGAAGTCCTCTTATTTCACAGGATTGTTATAAGGAAAAAGGATTTTGTAAACATTTAATTGGTATGGGAAAGTGTCATTTGCTTTATCATAGTTGTATTTGGCAGTGTCGGCAGTTCTGAACAGTTCATACTTCCTTTTTAAAAAATAACACAGCTCAGAGCCAGACAAAGAGATGGGAGGTCTTGGGGTTCAAATGTGACTTCAGATACTTCCCAGCTTTGAGTCACTCTGGGCAAACCACTTAACCGCCGTTGCCTAGCCCTTACCACTTTTCTGCCTGGGAACTGATACCCAGGATTGATTCTAAGACAGAAGGTAGGGTTTTAATAAAATAAAAAATAAAGTTGCCTTCATTTCCCATTGTATCCCTAGAATAATTCCTGGAATAAAGAGAGAAAAGCAATTTAGCAAAAGTAAAGTTTAGACTAGTGTGCCCCCACCCTAATCCCATCCTCTATCCATCGAGGATCTTTTTAATGCATCAGTTTCTCATTTTATTTTATTTTCTAATAAAAAAGCATTTTTTCTCTCCCTGCCTTATCTTTTCCTTTCCCAATGCCCCCCAGCCACAGGTTCACCTGACTTAGTTCTCTTAAATTTTTCCTTTATCAAGTATATTTGTGAACATTTGCTTTTTTTTTAAATTTAATTTTATTTAAAATCTTTTTTCCATTATTACATGATTTCTGGTTGTCTCCCCCCTCCTCCTCCGTCCCCTTCCCAGAGCTGACAAGCAATTCCACTGGGTTATACATATATTATCATCACTCATTCTTTTTTCATATTATTCATTTTTGTAGTAGTCATCTTTTAAAATCAAAACCCCAAATCATATACCCATATAAACAAGTGATATATCATGTTTTCTTCTGGATTTCGACTCCTATATTTCTTTCTTATATGTGGATAGCTGAAAGCTTGTTTTTATAACATGCCCCCTCAGAAGGAATGATGTTGGGGTGTCAAAAATTGCTTCCTTTGAGCAAAGCTTGTGTTGTGTGACAAGATATTATAAACTGCCCATGATGGTGTTGATGGGAGGGCAGAATAGTGATGGATTTGTCATTGGTGTCAGGAAATTCTTGGAGGAGGGGTTGTTGAGGATGAATGATTTCTATGGGGCCAGGCTGGGGATGGGCTGGGAAGAAGAGGAAATGGAGGGAGAGAGGAAAGAGAGAGACAGAAAGTGTGTGTCACAGCTTCTCTCTCTGCCCCTTTGCCTGGCTTTCATGTGCAGGCAGGAGTAGCTCTTTACTTTTCTAGCAGAACAGAGTCCCAACTGTCTGAAACGGGTCATTTTTGATATTGCAAACTATGAAGAATGTTGCAGAAATACACTTGGCTGCTTGTTCCACCTTGGGAGGTCTCTTTTATTATTATTTGGGGATTTTCTTGGTTCTAAGACATCAAATGCAAATTTAGTTTTTCTCAAATTGCACCTGGATTATTCTTTGAACACTAATGTTCCCCATGTGCCAGAGCCCATCCGGCCTCACAGAGAAGGGAGGGAGAAGGGAGGGAAGGGTTGGCCAGTGCAGCATTGACTTGATTATGTTGTTTTTCCTTTCTCTTGTAGTGTTAAGGGACATCAGCGAAAGAGGGAGGGACCTTGAACAGATCTTATCTCAGTACATTACATTCGTCAAACCTGCCTTTGAGGAATTCTGCTTGCCAGTAAGTTCTTGCTTTCTCCTTCTCCCTTCTCTGAATTATGAATTACAGTTTAATAATGCAAACAAAGCCACTCACATGCTGGCCTCTCTCTCCACCAGTTTCTTGACTGGCAAGGCTGAATGTATCCACCCCAAGAGGAATTTTGGGTGTCACTTGATCTCTCACCTCTTTGGCGGGGGATCTGGTATTCTTCTATTCACTCAGTTGAAGATCAGTAGGATAATTACATTAAACTCCTCAGTTTCATATTGATCTGTTTCCCTAATGAGTTCTGCAGGTTTGTTTTTCTTTGGTTCTGACTTGATGTTCTAAAGCAGATGGTTTAAATTTGGGAAGGAGAAATAAGCTTTGTACCATGGGGCTTGCTTCAAAAATTTCCCTGCTTCCCCCTTGGCACAGAGCCATTGACTAGTCCTTTGGCAATTCTAGCCGTGGACAAGTCCTGTGAATTCTCCAACTAGGCAGTGAAGGAACTGACTAAAGCATTCAAGAAGAAAGTCTTTTTTTTTTTTTTTTTTTTTTCTGTAGAACTGGAACTCAACCCTGGAGGTGTACTCACCTTCCTGGTACACAAGGGAGTGATGGGATGAGAGTGATCTGGAAAGACAAGTATTTGGTGTAAGAGATTTCCCCTATCCATCCTAGTAGAGATATTGATTGGCTTTGGAGGAAAAACAAAAAACAAACCCATAAAATTTTGTTTCTAACCATTCTAGCTCTATTTTATTCAATCCGTTTTGGGATGGCAATTTGGCCTAGCTCCTGAGTGACATCTCTTGGGAGCTAATTGAAAGGCATCCATCCTTCTAAAGAGTGATGAAGCTGTTTGATCTGTGAAGCCAATATTTGTGACTCTTTATTATTTATTTATCCCTTTAGAGAATGAATCACAAAGTCTTTATCTTTACCCTCACTTCCCTTTCATAAAACTTTGTTTAAAAAAAAATCTTGTTTTTAAAGTTTGATTAAAGAGATACCAGTTAACTTCTAGAAAATCACCACAAACCAGTTGTAATTTCCAGTGTCAGATCAGAAATAGGGAAAATCTCAAGGAATCATTTAACATGGCTGGCCAGAGTTTTGCCTGTATAAGCCTTTTGTTTTTAAGCTGTAGAATTCTTAGCAGCAAAAGAAATATTACACACAAACTCATTATAGGATTGTGGTTATAAAGCTAAGAGAGGACACCTAGGCCCATATTTTACAGATGTAATAACTGAAGCCCATGGGAATATTTGTTCCTTTCTCCTCCATAAATTGACCACATTTTTTTTTCCCTTTTGACTTATCGTCAGTCTTAGAATTAATTAGAATTAATACTGCATATTGGTTCTAAGGCAGAAGAGGGATAAGGGCTAGGCAATGGGAGTTTAGTGACTTACCCAGGGTCTCACAGCTAGGAAGTGTCTAGGTCAGATTTGAACCCAGGACCTCCCGTCTCTAGGTCTGGCTCTCTATCCACTGAGCCAGCCTAGCTGCTATATTTCTTAACGTGAGTAGAGTTAAACTCTGGGTTGTTTTGTTTGCCAGGCACATGGGTGAAATTTAGAATTTGGTTGAGTCCATTTCTCCAGCCACCCAACTCTTTTTTCCCTCCCATTTAGCTATTAAATACTCAAGGTAAGCCAGCATGTTCTATTGTAAGCCTGGGACTGAAAGGAAATAGAATGTCTGTTGAATTTGGTTCAAGAGTGGCTGGCGAAGATTTTTATATAATATAATTCTAATTCAGCAGTCTTAGAGTCTATTGTAGACCTTTTAGGATTATTGCTTCAAATTGTTTTTCAGGGAGTTTCTCATTGATCTTTATACCGTGACAACCCTCACTCTCCATTTTTGTCCAAGCATCAAATGTACAATTAGTTACAACCAGTAGCTATTTATTATGTGTAAAGAACAACATATGTACTGAAGGGTGTATAGTTCCATCCCTCAAGAACTTATGGTCTAGTCTATGGAGAAAAGATGATGCTGTTATTGCTTGGATGGATCCTTGTTGTTGAGTTAAAACACACAGAGAAAGTGTATTTCTGTTTAGTTTTGGAACTCAGATAAAACATAATTAATTTTTCAATTAGGAAATTAGCATTTTTTTCTTTTTTTTCTTTTTGTTCCCTGTTGAATTTTGTGTGAGTCTGAGCAGAAAGTAATTGGGAACATAAATCTCCTGTTAAAATAATTGTCTTATAGCCATCCACAAAACTAGAAGGGTTTGGGGGCAGGTAAAAACCTAAAATCACTGATACTTAGTTTCAGAATATGCTTTAGAGCTTCCAGATGAATACAATATTTCATGTTCACAGCCCTTATTCACAGCCTTGTCCCCCACTTCCTACTATTTCTTGCCTTAAGAGAAGAAACTGTTATTTCTGTTTTCTTCTTGCATTGTGAAATCCTAAGCAAAATGGTTCACCCCTTGTTTGTCCTTTTTTTTTTTTTTTTACTGGACAGTTTATACATTTTTCTTTGGCCACAAATCATCTGTTAGTGAGATAAATATTTGTCTTTCTATGCTGAATTCTAATGTGCATAGCAAATGAATGTGTAAACAGTGTTAAATGTCAATAATTAATTTGAGAGTAAGAGATTGGGCCAAATTAACTTGAAATCAAGAGATTGCCAATTAGCCGATTTGAGTATAGGTCATTAAACTTGACTTTTTTTTAGTTTTAATTTGTATTTTATTCTTTTCTCAATTATGTAAACAATAATCCATTCGTTTAAATTTTTTTGTCTTCCATATTCTCTCTCTCTCTCTCATACTTTCCCCAAAGTAACTTAAAAAAAAAATCAATCACTTGTATTTTATATAAAGCTATCTCATTGATTGGGGCAGCCAGATAAAATCAAATGAAATTCTTAATTCTTTGTTCAGCCACTGTTTATTTCTAAATTACCTCCTATCAATCAGTTTCTACCAAGCATGACATTTTTTTTAACTTTTAGAGAGGTCTTTTTAAATGCTTACCTTCTGTCTTAGAATTAATACTATGTACTGATTCTAAGTCAGAAGAGTGGTAAGGGCTAAGCAATGGGGGTTAAGTAACTTTCCCAAAGTCACTCAGCTAGGGACAAATCTTGAATCCAAATTTAACCTGGGACCTCCTGTCTTGAGGCTTGACTTTCAATCCACTGAGCTACCTTGATTTTTTCTGCCATAAACTTTTTTCTTGAAAAATTTTTATTGATTAAGAAAAATTTCCCATGGCTATATTATTCATGTTCTTTCCCTCCCCTCCTCCCCTTCCCATAGCCTACGTGCAATTCCACTGGGTTTTATGCGTGTCATCTATTAAGACCTATTTCCATATTATTGATATTTGCACAAGGGTGATCGCTTAGAGTCTACATCCCAAATCATATCCACATCAACCCACGTGATCAAGCAGTTGTTTTTCTTCTGTGTTTCTGCTCCCACAGTTCTTCCTCTGAATGTAGCTTGTTTTCTTTTTCATAAGTCCTTCAGCCTTGCTCTGGATCCTTGCATTGCTGCTAGTAGAGAAGTCCTTATGTTCGATTGTACCACAGTGTATCAGTCTCTGTATACAATGTTCTCCTGGCTCTGCTCCTTTCGCTCTGCATCAATTCCTGGAGGTCTTTCCAGTTCACATGGAATTCCACCAGTTCATTATTCCTTTGAGCACAATAGTATTCCATCACCAATAGATACCACAATTTGTTCAGCCATTCTCAAATCGAAGGGCATCCCTTCATTTTCCCAATTTTTTGCCACCACAAAGAGTGCAGCTATAAATATTTTTGTACAAGTCTTTTTCCTTGTGATCTCTTTGGGGTATAAACCCAGCAGTCTGCCATAAACTTTTAAAATTATAGACATAATTTATGTACAACCAGTGATATTTCACAATGTCCTCAGTGAAATGAGTTGCTTACAATGCAAATTGCATCGACAGAGCACTTAAAACCAATGTTTTCACTCCCATCAGCATTGATCTATTTATAAAGTCCATTCAAAATGTATGTTTTCCTCTGGAATCAGTTAATATAATATGAGTGGCCAGAATTTGCCTGTATAAAGCTTAGGGTTTTAAACTGTAAAATTCTTAGTTTGCAGCAAAGAAACTATTGCCTAAGAACTCATTATAAGGTCATGGGTTATAAAGCTGGAAGATCACCTGGTCCCTCATTTCACAGATGTTAAAACCAAGGCCCAGAGAAATTAAGGAATGCATTTACTCAATACTACACAGGTATTAAGAAGTGGAAGTCCATAGACTCTGGAATCTCTACATTCTATGCTCAGAGAGTAAGTCATGTTCCATAATATGATTCTGAATTCTTCCATCATGCTAATTTTTAAAAATCTTTTTCATAGACCAAGAAATATGCTGATGTGATTATTCCCAGAGGTGTGGATAACATAGGTGAGTCATGTCCTTTGAGACAAGAGACAGAGGGGTAAAGGGAGGAGACATATTTTTTTAATTTTAAAAATTGTATTGAATTAATTTTTATTTAAAAAATTAAATTAAAACAAGATATTTTACTCTTCCAAATTTTTTAATTTTTACTAAATTAAATTAAAATTTAACTTTTTAAAACATTCCAAGATTTTATAATCCCCAATTTTAAAAATTTTACTAAATTAAAATTTAACTAAAATTAAATTAAAAATTTTAACTTAAAAAATTCAAAGATATTTTATTTTCCCAATCACACATAACAGTTTTCAGGATATGCTGCCATGTTGCTTTAGACACTGTTCTGAGCTTCCTGATCTTTTTTATTATCCTCTCTGCCCCTCCAGTGGCCATCAACCTCATCGTTCAGCACATCCAAGACATCCTGAATGGAGGCCTCACCAAGCGCCAGACCAACAACTGTCTCAATGGTTACACCCCCTCCCGCAAGAGGCAGGCCTCAGAGTCCAGCAGCCGACCCCACTGACCTCCTGTGCCCGATGCGGCATCCATGCCCCGAATCCTATCCCTTACTCACATGGGAGACGATGACAAGGAGGAGGAGGCATCGCTGATCTGTGTATATAGTGTTTCCAGTGACAGGACTGTATTTAAGAAACTACCCTTGGAGAGGAAATGCCTTTGATTTTTTTGTACTTTTGGAATGGGCAGGATGAGATGGAAGATGACCCGAGTTTAGGTGACAAACTGTGCCAAGAGATACCGGTGATGCTGAATTTATGAGTCCATCGTGTAACCAGTTATAAATATATACATATATATATAAAAATCTATTTTTGTGTAAATGTAGAATAATGTAAAGCTGTTTGCCGTGAGTATTTTCCAAGGGGATATTGTGAGAGCTCGTGCTTGTATTTTCTGGGGTAGGTGCTTTAGCCCTGGCAGTGGGCATTTATTTCTTACATTTCCAGATAGAAAAAGCCAGTAGTTCCAGATTCTGTCAAGGAGGGGAGATGCAGAGAGAAGGACAGCTGATAAATTGTCCCAGGTTCTGGAGGATTTCTGGAAAGGATTGGCTTCTCATATTTCCCCCTTTCTTTCCTGCCCAGTGCTGCTCTCTTCTGACAGATGCCATCTTCTGGGGCTAGTCCTTAAGGATATGAGAAGTTTTAGTTTGTTTAGGCTCACTCTGTTTTGGTTGGGAATGAGGGAAGACCCCAAAATCATACTCAGGGAAGGAAGTGACCTGCAGAAGAGAGTAAATCTTGAACGTTCTCTTTGCTCTCCCCTTACCCTACATCCATTTGGTCTTTCTATTTCCCTTTATTTTTTCTTTTTCAGTCTTCTTAGTGAGGACAAGGTTGCTTCTGGCTCCTGCCAATGAAGTAGAAATTTTTTGAGATTGTTATTATCATAGAGGCAGAGCAAGTGTAGAACAGGAGCAGGTTTGTTACTGTGTGTGGGATCTCTTTAGATACTGGTTTCAGATGGCTTTCTGGAAAGAATTGAGTGATGGTACCCGCATCCTATTGTTAAACAGCAAGGAAAAGATCTAGGCTTCTGTGAATTTCCTTTTTGATTAATGACTTGGGCTCTCAATGATCTCAGTGATAGGAGAGCCAGTACAAGAAACTTAAACCATTTCCCTCTCTGACAGAGGGGTTAGCTTTGTTTCCTTTCTCTTCTCCCCAAAAAAGGATGCTAAAACCAGATTCCTTCCCATCAATGATTTTCATTTACCATGTGACAACTAGGATAAAATTGCTGTTACCACAGAAAAAGGTACAGCTCCATCCTGTGCCTTAGAGGTGCTAGGAGGGGACAATGTATTTCCATCATTAATAAATGGAATTCCCTTTCAATTACAGAGAGGTAAATCCCAACCAGGCAATCCCCTAAAGATTCTCTTAGTGATGCCTTCTTTCCTGCAACAGAGATTCCCAGCTGACTTCTTGGGGTGGGGGGTAGGGGATCAGAACTACTGGATTTATGAGATATGATTTTAAAGTAACATGACTGATTTGATTTGATTTTGGTTTTTTTTTTTTTTATACTTGCCTGATTGTCTTTATCCAAAATTTGTATGATCTTTCTAAGTAATCACCTGGCGGTATTGGGGTGGATCAGGATAGGGGGAAGACTATTCTGGCATTCTGGGAACTCTGTAAGTGGTCATCAGTCACAGAACAAAACTAGTCTCATCACTTGGCCACAACTTGTCCTTTAACCCCAGATGGTATCATCCGACTCAGTCTACCCCACCCTGTCTTATTCACCAGACTTGGCTCCAAGGGACTTTGATACTTCTCAAAACTGAACTTACTCCCAAGGACACAGATCTGCTAGTCCTCCAAAAAGGTGCCACTTTAAAAAAAAAAAGAAAAGAAAAGAAAAGAAAAAATCCATTTTCTCTGGAGAGAAGGGCTCCCTGGGGGCAGATGAAGAGAGAGGAGCTCCCAGAATGTTTTAAGCCATGGAAGTGTCAATGATTCATTGTGTTAGCCTCTGAAGTGTCCCCTTTGAAAGAGAATGACATGCCTTTGTATGTAGAAGTTCTGGAATCTTTATCCTTAGATTCAGTCACATTCCTTTATACCACACCTCAAAGAGCTCTGAGGCTTGGGAGAAGAGGAAAAGTAGAGGCCCAGGAGCCTCGGGACAGGCAGAGCCTTATCCCTAGGTGAGGGCAGGCTCTGCCCATGGGTAGTGTCTGTCTCAGAGTCTTTGCCTTGCAGCGGGTATCATGCTTACCTTTACTTGAAGCTCCCAGGTGCCAAACCATTTAGTGCCTTGGCTGCCTATCCCACTGCCTTGTAAGACAGATTCTTCTGTTGTCACCAACCCTTTTACTTAGTTGCTTCTTCATCTACTTGTGGTATTGGGACCAAGGCCATCCCCTGAGAAGGTTCTTTTCTCCACACAACCCACATAATTCCCCCTTCCTTCATCCCTGCAGTCCTTCTCTCTCCACTACTGCTCTACCTTCCACCAGTTTGACAATGGCCGCTGGCCTTTCCTTGTCACTTGATGGCAGTATTTCCCAGGGTTGAGCAGGATCCAAAGAGGACCTCCCCCAAACAATAGCACAGAGCAGGGATTGCCATATTGGAGCAAATCAGGAAGTTCAGGGGCATGGTCAAGGTCCCTGAGTGTCCTGGGCATGGTGTGCCATCATCTATAGGCATAGCAGATTCCCTCATTGACCTTCTCTTGAACTCTTGTGCCCATGTGGATCTTAGGATGTGGACAAAGATGAGCATCCATGGAGGGTTCCTTCAGATTCACCACTAGAAGGTGCTAAATTTCTGCCTTGAAACTCAGGTAGCCAGGATTATATAATGCAAGGAAAATCTGGCTTCACCCTAACCCCTGAAACAGAACTGCCTCCTCCATCATTCATATCCCAGTTAACCCAAGGAAAGATGAATTGTGGGCTAAGGATTAGTAGGAGAACTACTGGATGCTATTGGGAATGTAGTTGGGTCCAACCCAACTAAAAGTAGCAGTTGTACCTCCAAAGTACTACCAAGGGTTCACTATAGCCACCTGGTCTCTGGTGGGGGTGGTTGATCCTCAGGAACATGTTTTTCTGCCCCTTAATGGGTTCTAGATCAGACAATTGCCTGGGGGATTTGGAATGTCTTTGTTTGCTCAAAAGGAAATCTAGACTCCTTAAATCCATTCAGTATTGTACACAAATAAGCAACCTCTTGGTAAGAACCCTCTTGGTCTGGCAACAAAGACCTCAGTTAATGGGAGGTTAGTAAGTAGCAAGTGTTCTTCCGTGTCCTACAGCTCAGCACCCCACCTTTTGCACATCAAATCTTCCAATCCCCAAAATGGGTTGGATATATTTTAGCCCATGAAGACTATAAGCTGAGTCCATAACGTTTGGACCTCTTTACAAAAAGGACTTATTGAATGCCTGCCATCTTAATTGACCCTCCTAAAATTTTTTTTTTGGTTCCACTAGGCAAAGCATGTTTTATTAGCAGGAATGGTGGTGACAAGCAGTTTCTGGTCAGGAGAGAAACTTGTTGAAATGAATTGAGAGCTTGAAGTTCTCTTTACCCATTGGTGAGGGAAAGTGAGTGGTCACTTTCCTCTGTATGGGGCAAATAGTTAAAAACCTGCCCTTGCTAATTCAAGAACTCTCTGCCTTTATGTAAGTGATAGAGGCAGTAGCTGCCAGTATCTCCTCAGAATTAGGGTTGGGTTTTCGATGAGGGGTTAGATTTTTTTTGTTTGTTTGTTTTAAATTTATACATTTGCCTTTTCTGTTTGTTATTAGTGATGAAATACTCTTGCCTATGCGTATTCTGTCCTTCCCTGTAAATAAAGATGTGATCAAAAGGAATCGACCCTTTCCTTTGCCTTTATATTGGTTGTGTTCAGAGAAGCAGTAATTAAACCTCTGTGTGAGTGTGAGAGTGACCTTAGCAGATCTGAGCTCTCATAGAGAAGACAGGAGAGGTATGAATGTCCTCTCCCTTAACATCACAGGTTTGTAAAGAGATTTCACAGACATCTCTTTTGAGCTTCATGCCAACCCTTTGAGGTAGGCAGGGCAAGGTGGTCCCTTGACCAAATTGCAATCTGTGGCCCAAAGAGATTAAGGGGCTTTTTCAAACCCACATGCTGCTAAATGGGAAGAAACCAGCTCTTCCTACTCTTGGCTTAGGATGTTCTTTTGCAAATCTAAGCCAAGCCAACCCCTTTGCTTATGATTCTCAACCTTTATTTCAATTCTTGAGTTTCTACTGGAACCATAGAACTCATTTTTCCTACTTAAGATAATTCCTCAGAGTTAATTTCTGGTGTTTACCATTTGCCTGGGTGCTACTTCAATCAAACAGCAAGAATCGGTGCCACTTAGAAACTTGTTGGTCCCTCCATGAAGCTTTGAGTTAAAGCAGACATTCTTAACCTGAGGGTTTAGGTACCCCCCAAGAAGGACACAATTTTCTAAAAAAAAAATTTTGGATGACTATTTCAGTATAGTTTCTTTTGTAATCCAGCATGCTTCTAGGGGGCAGCTGGGTAGGTCAGTGGATTGAGAGCCAGGCCTAGAGACGGGAGGTCCTAGGTTCAAATCTGGCCTCAGACACTTCCCAGCTGTGTGACCCTGGGCAAGTCACTTAAACCCTAGCCCTTACCACTCTTCTTTCTGCTTTAGAACCAATATACAGAATAAATTCCAAGATGGAAGGTAAGCTTCTGAACCCAACAAACAAACAAATAAATAAAAATATAAGACATGCTTCTACGTAAAGATCTATAGACTTTCCCAGCCTGTGAAGGGAGTCTGACCCCAAAGAGTCAAGAATCTCTTGGATTAAAGAAATAGTAAAAAGGAAGTTGCTTAGATTATGGTGCTGAGTCTACCATGAACACTTGGCATGAACCCAGCAAGTAACTCCAAACCATTGAGAATCACACTAATTTTCTGAACTTTGGATTCTACCCAAATAGTCATGTATGTCTATATGTGTATGTGTATGCATATGTGTAAGCACAGACACACAGATACACCCAAGATTGAGTTAAAAAAACATAACTCTAAGTGCAAGGAATTTGAACAAGATCCAGATATTGGAGGCAGCAACAACAATAAAAAAATTACTGACTTCTAATCCCATTCATGTCAACATCGTACCTGTGTGACCTTAGAAAAATCACTTGACTTTCCTGGGTGCTAGTTTTCCATCTCTAGTCCATCAAGGGCTTCTAAAATTGTTTTACTTCAATTTAAAAACTAAGTACCTACCTCATACAATCTACTATGCTTGGTGCTGGGGTTCACAAGTTAAAATAACCATGCTTTTTATCAGGTGCTTGTGCTGGACTAACCGATGAGGATTTGAGGAAAGGCAAAGGCAGTGCTTGTTCTCAAGAAGTTTAAGGTCTCAGGGGTGAGATGATATAAATACGTCTGGTCAAGATATACGTGCACGCACACACACACACAATAGATGAATGACAAAACTTAAAAGAGGGGAAGGCTCTAGCATCTTGGGTGGATACAAAAAGGACTCCTGCAGAAGGTGGCCTTTCAAATTTACTCCTGAAGGAAGCCAGGGATTCAAAAGACAGAGATGGGGGAGGGAAAGTAGTCTAGGCACAGAGAGGGAAGGGTTAGTGATGGCAGGTGCTATGAACAGCAAGTATAGGTCAATACAGCTATCATAGAATCCCTTTGTGAAGGAGGGTACAGGTTCTAAGATGACTGGAAAGATAGGGAGGGACCAGGATATCAAAAACCTAAAATGCCAAGCAGAGAATTTTATATATGTTCCTGGAAACAATATGGAACCATTGGAATTTATTGAATTATTTATTGAAGGGGTAACGTGGTGAGACTAGTGCTTTAAGAAACTCACTGGCAGCTTTGTGGAGGATGAATTAGAGAGGACCTGGGTTTGAATGCCAAACTATAATTTGTGTAACCTTGAGCTTCAGTGTTATTCTCTGTAAAATTAGAGATTTGGTGAGATTACCTCCCAAGGCTTTTCTGATTTTAAATCAAATTTTTGTTCCTAATAAGAAGCTATGATTTTGGGTATTAAGCAGCAGAACTGGTGAAGACTAGAATGCTAAAATAGATGCATCAATGTGATTAAAAACAATAAAACCCTCAAAACCTTATTTTTAAGTTTATTTGGAGCTATATGTCACACTTGAGATATGTGGGGGGCTTCATATTGAGCGACATTTACAATGGTTCTGCTAGTGGCAGGGTTGTTATGAGAGTCAAATGGAAATATGTATTTTCATATATGCATATTTTTAGCCCTTAGCATAGTGCATAACAGGCACTAAGTTAAATGCATATTCCCTTCCTCCTTCCACCTTCCACTTTCTACACCCTTATTTTCATTACAGTACTGTCCCAATGCCAATATTTGCACTCAGGACTCCATGCCTATGTACATTTTGTTTAATTCCTTTTTATGATGCCTTATAGATTTTTTTGGCTTCAGGCTCCCACATGTAGCTGGATCATATTTAATGGGGACAAGCCCCATGGCCCATCAAGTTTAGCCTAACTCAGTGATAATGATGTTGGTGTGATTCAGAATCCTCTTATAAACAGAGAAGAATCATACATCTAACAATTTCTGGCTTCCTCCTTTCCCCCCCCCCCCCCCCCTTCTTGGGTAACTTTATTTTTTATTTTATTTATTTTTTTATGAGCCCTTACCTTCCATCTTGGAATCAATACCATGTATTGGTTCTAAGGCAGAAAAGTGGTAAGGGATAGGCAATGAGGGTCAAGTGACTTGCCCAGGGTCACACAGCTAGGAAGTGTCTGAGGCCAGATTTGAACCTAGGACTTCTCATCTCTAGGCCTGGCTCTCAATCTACTGAGCCACCTAGCTATCCCCTCCTTGAGTAACTTAAAAAAATAGTCTCTCCAAGTTTTTCTGAAAACATCCTGTTGACTGGATCTTTTGGATCCATTATAACCATATATCACATCTTGATCAGCCATTTCTCAATGTATGGCCATCCCTTTCCAATTTTTTGCCACCACAAAGAGAGTTGCTATAAATATTTTTGTATATGTAGGTCCTTTTCCTTCCTTTATATGTGCTCTTTGGGATATAGATCTATTAGTGGTATTGCTGGGTCCAAAGGTATACCTAATTTTATGACCCTTTCAGCCTGGTTCCAAATTGCTCTCCAGAATGGTTGAATCAGTTCACACCTCCCCATTTTCTTCAGCATTTATCATTTTCCTTTTTTGTCTTTTTCGCTTAGCTAAGTTTTTAATGGATATGCCCCACCTAGTGGCCACAATCAGGTTCCACTTCCCATCCTTTTTGAGATCACCTGGGCTGCTGCTCTTTCCTTTGACAGAGGGGTCCTAAATGGGCCACTTTGGAGCTTATAAAGACATCTCCAGAGATTTCTTTGATTTCTCCCTTCTGTATCTGGAATAGCATGCCCCCAAAACTTAATTCTGTTTTATACTGTGGTGTGTGTTTAGAATATTGGAATTAGAAGAGACTGACCAATATCCTCTTCATTTTAGAGAGGAATAAAATGGGTTACATTAGTTAAACTGCAATTCAGAGGAGTCAGGACCCAAATACATTGTATCGTGCTGCCAAAATTCAGGGTTTTTTTTTTCTTTTTTGTTAAAATTAAAAACCAATCCAAACAACACATTCCTTTTAGCTTGTTTGACCCATAGAATATGCTGAGTCGTGGCAGCTGGAAGGAGACCACTCCTTCTTAAAATCCCAGGACTTTTGTACAACTACAAAGAAACTTGCTCATCTAATACAATCCTTCCATTTTTCAGATGAAGAAATCCTAGGTCAGACAGCTCAATAGGGCAAGGACTGAGGCTAGAATCTGGGTTCTGTGACTTTCAGGCTAGCGTGATTGGGCATACCAGGAAGCCTTCATGTGATTCATGTTCCTTGGTTAAGCTGGCAGCCCCCCCTTCAGTGTTTTTCCAAACATGACCCATTGGCAGGTGCAGCTCTAATTAGGCAGAATCTCAGGCTCAGGCGTTCTCAGAATCTCTTAGGTGTGAGTGTTCTCTTTGTGAGCAGCTTCAGGAAGAGGACATGTGAAAAGAGATATCTCAGCTAGGTGCCCACAGAAGTGCATTTTAATAAAATCTTGTGTTTAAATAGTCATTTAAGGCTTACTAAACTCTTTTACTGTCTTTTGCTTTTACTCATATCCTCAGTGCTTAGCATTGTGCCTGACAAATAGTAAGAACTTCATTAATATTTGTTGATTTAACACGACTTCATGATA
Source organism: Gracilinanus agilis (assembly GCF_016433145.1). Taxonomy (NCBI): domain Eukaryota; kingdom Metazoa; phylum Chordata; class Mammalia; order Didelphimorphia; family Didelphidae; genus Gracilinanus; species Gracilinanus agilis. The sequence continues at coordinate 59,160,441 of NC_058133.1, forward strand.
ACCTTATAAAGTGGTAGGTAGTACAAACATTGCCTCTATTTTACAAAGGAGGAAACTGAAGCTCTGAAAGGCTTGGTGTCTTTTCTCAAAATCAAACTCAGCTAACTGAGTGGCCAAACTGGGACCTAAACTGCAGTGCTCTCGTGATGACACCATGTCTTTTTATTTTTCCAGTGAGTTTTGGGTCATTGGTATTTACTGAGAATGGTGAAAGAGATCCTGCCTTTCTATGCTTGTGGATTTTAATAACTTTGAGCCTTAGCTGCCTAGAATGATATGGCTTTATGTTCTGATTGGGTTGTGTTTTTTTTTTTTTTTTTTTTTTTTTTAATTTTTATTTTAAACCCTTAACTTCTGTGTATTGACTTATAGGTGGAAGAGTGGTAAGGGTAGGCAATGGGGGTCAAGTGACTTGCCCAGGGTCACACAGCTGGGAAGTGTCTGAGGCCGGATTTGAACCTAGGACCTCCCGTCTCTAGGCCTGGCTCTCGATCCACTGAGCTACCCAGCTGCCCCCCTGATTGGGTTGTGTGGAGAGAACACAGCCCATATTTGTGGCTTCCTTTCAACAAGCCTCCCAGGAAATCTGGAAGAGATGGTGGAAGAAAGAGACCTGAAATTTCCTTCTGCTAGGCCAGGGGTCGGCAACCTTTTTGGCCGTGAGAGCCATAAACGCCACATTTTTTAAAATGTAATTTCGTGAGAGCCGTACAGTGCTCACAGTGTGCGCTCCTCTAACAGCGCCTGAAGAAAAATTGACTTTATGGCTCCTGCAGAAAGAGCCATATCTGGTCTTCAAAAGAGCCAGATATGGCTTGAGAGCCATACGTTGCCGACCCCTGTGCTAGGCTGTCTAACTCGCTAATACTGAAGCCACTAGCTCAAATTGAAAGAACCTGAGCAAGTTGAGAGTTCCTCATTTGCTTGAGATTTGTTGACTTAGAGATCTTTAATCTTAGGTCAGTAGTATCCGGTTGGGTAGTCATGCCAAAGGGAATTGGGAATCTTTAGCCTATGAAGTATTTCCTAAAGCCCTTGAAAGTTCCGTTTATTTAAGAGAGAAGTTTTGGAGATGCCCCTCTCTAGGTAGGAAGTCCAAGGTCTCTGCTGAAGAATACTTTGAACACTTTCTCTTTCCCCATATTCACTGAGTTGACCCTTCTGGGCTACTTGATGAGGGTGGGGGAATAGAGAGTGTGGGAAGAATGTTTTTTCCTACCCTTTGTGGCACAATGGATAAAGTGCTGGACTCAGAGTCAGGAAGACTTGAGTTTAAATACATCCTCGGATTTTTAACTAACTGTGTGACTCTGGGCAAGTCAGTTAACCTCGGTTACCCTCAGTTTCCTCATCTGTAAAATGGGAATAATAAGCATCTACCTCACAGGGTTGTGGATCAAATGAAATAACATGTAGAGCCCTTTGTGAAATTTAAAGCATTATATAAATGCCTAATTTTGTGGCTCCAAATGGCTTGGTTCTTAAAGACTCCAATGCCTGGGAGTCAATTTTCTCTTTCCTCCAGTTCTATTCAAGTTTGGCCTTTACCATTCATCAAAAGAGACCAGTTGGGAGTCAATTGGTGTGTCGTCATAGAGAAGACACACCTGTTTCTGTTTTGATGGAAGATTTGAGATCAACCAGACTAAGAGGCACACGTTGATTTTTTTGTGTGTGACATATCACACTATTAGATTGTGAGCCTGATACAGGGCAGGGGTTGTGTCTTCTCTAAAATGTGTTTCTCGTTCAACATCTAACATAGTGCTTTGCACACAGGAAGCGCCTAATAAATATTTGTTGATTGGATGAAATTGTGTTGAAATCTTTATAGATCCAGCTGTCCCAGACTGAATCCTTTGCATTCTACCATACTATTTGCTGAGGTCACTTACCCTTAGTATATTCCACTGATCCTCTCTTCTGTCTCTTTGCCAGTACCATGTTGTTTGTTTTTTGTTGTTGTTGTTTTTTAACCCTTACCTTCTTTCTTGGAGTTAATACTGCACATTGGTTCCAAGGCAGAAGAGTGGTAAGGGTAGGCAGTGGGGGTCAAGTGACTTGCCCAGGGTCACACAGCTAGGAAGTGTCTGAGGACAGATTTGAACCTAGGACCTCCCGTCTCTAGGCCTTACTCTCAATCCACTGAGCTACCCAACTGCCCCCAATACTATTTTGCTTTGATGACTACTGCTTTATAGTACTGTTTAAGATCTGGTACTAATAGGCCACCTTCCTTCATTTTTATTTTTCATTATTTCCCTTGATATTCTTGGTCTTTTGTTCTTCCAAATGAACTTTGTTATAGTTTTTTCTAATTCAGTAAAAAAGTTTTTTTGGTAGTTTGATAGGTATAGCACTAAATAAGTAAATTAATTTGGATAGGATGGTCATTTTTATTATGTTAGCTCATCCTAACCATGAGCAATCAATGTTTTTCCATTTGTTTAGATCTAGTTTTAATTGTTTGGAAAGTGTTTTGTAGTTTTTTTCGTATAATTCCTCTGTTTGTCTTGGCAGATAGATTCCTAAGTATTTTATATTGTCCAGGGTGATTTTAAATGGAATTTCTCTCTCTAACTCTTGCTGCTGTGATGTGTTGGAAATATATAGAAATGCTGATGATTTATGTGCATTTATTTTGTATCCTGCCACTTTGCTAAAGTTGTTGATTATTTCCACTAACTTTTTAGTTGATTCTCTAGGATTTTTTAAGTAGACCATCATATCATCTGCAAAGAGGGATAGCTTGGTCTCCTAACTGCCTATTTTAATACCTTCAATTTTTTTTCTTCTCTAATTGCAACTGCTAGTGTTTCTAGTACGATGTTAAATAATAGAGGTGACAATGGGCATCCTTGTTTCACTCCTGATCTTATTGGGAAGGCTTCTAATTTATCCTCATTGCAGATGATGTTTTTGATGGTTTTAGATATATACCATTTATCATTTTTAGGAAAGGCCCTTCTATTCCTATACTTTCTAGTGTTTTCAATAGGAATGGGTGTTGTATTTTGCTAAAGGCTTTTTCAGCATCTATTGAGATAATCATGTGATTTTTGTTGGTTTGCTTGTTGATATGGTCAATTATCTGAATGGTTTTCCTGATATTGAACCATCCTTGCATTCCTGGTATAAATCCCACCTGATCATAATGAATAACTCTCATGATCACTTGCTGGAGTCTTTTTGCTAGTATTCTGTTTAAAATTTTTGCATCTATGTTCATTAAGGAGATTGATCTATCATCTTCTTCCTCTGTTTTTGTTCTACCTGGCTTTGGGATCAGTACCACATTTATGTCATAAAAGGAGTTTGATAGAACCTCGTTTTCACTTATTATGTCAAATAGTTTGTATAGTATTTGCATTAGTTGTTCTTTGAAGGTTTGATAGAATTCACTTGTGAATCCATCTGGTCCTGGGGATTTTTTCTTAGGGAGTTCTTTGCTGACTTGTTCAATTTCTTTTTCTGACATGAGATTATTTCTTTTACTGATAATCGAGGCTATTTATATATTTATATATATATTTAAAAAATATTCATCCATATCATCTATATTGCTATATTTATTGCTTTATAATTGGGCAAAATAGTTTTTAATGATTGCCTTGATTTCCTCTTCTTTAGAGGTGAGGTCTCCCTTTTCATCTTTGATACTGATAATTTGGTTTTCTTCTTCCCTTTTAAAAATTAGATTGATCAGTACTTTGTCAATTTTATTTATTTTTTTGTAATTTTATTGATTTCTCCTTTGATTTTTATAATCTCTAATTTAGTTTTTAACTGGGGATTTTTAATTTGTTCCCTTTCTAGTTTTTTTTAGACATTTATTAATATTCATTTTAAATCTGTTTACATACTTTATGCCCCTACTTTCCCCTTC